>NW_012144079.1:162014-163468 GCF_000956105.1 Propithecus coquereli
GATGCATTTGACTTGATCGACCACCCTGTTTGACATTCTCTTGGTTTCTGTGAATCTCTCCGCTCTTTTCCTTTTAATCTTTCCTCATTCCTCCTCTCTGTCTCCTCTAGGGGCTACTTTCTCCTATGAACACTTTATTATATATCCCTCTTGGATTCCTTCTTCTCTTACTCTAAAAATTGTTTCGAGGTGAGCAAATCAATACCCGTCATTTCCGCGCTTACTAGTATGATGATGGTTCTCCCAATTTTTATCTCTAACAAAATGACTTCTTACCTGAGCCACATATCCACTTCCATCTAGGCCTCTCTACCAGCATATCTTAAATCTCAAAACCATATGTCAGTGTTTTCTTCTTTGTTATTACTCTTATATCTTCTATCCTAGGTGGTGAGTGCAGAATGAACCAGTTTCCCAAGCTAAAATGTGGGAGTCATTCATGACTGCTCCTTAAGCCTCATCATTCCTGTCTGACTTCTTCCAATACAGTTGCCTGAATATTTCTTGAAACTTTCCTTCTTCTCCCTGTATATTCCCACTGCTTTGCTTTAGGACTCTCATCATCTCTCACTCCATGAGCTACTATAAGGCCCTCTTATTTTTTTTTACTCCATTCCAGATCTTGCCTACGTAATCTTCAGTAAAGAAAAATCTTAGCATAGTACCCACACCGAAAGCACGTAAACTATATACAGCAGGAAGAGCAAATATAGCATCAATGCCATGGCTCACCATTTTTGCATTTATAGAAAATACTGGTAGTCAATTGAAGTATTCTATTTTATTAAGGTTTAATATTCCTATCGAAGAGAATTCTGAGGACTCCTCCTCAAAACAGAAGCCACCCAGTAATGCCATGTAAAATTTGGCAAAGAAGAGTAAATTCATTTGCCATATTGATTAGGATAAACCCCTTAGTATAACACAAAGTCATCCATGGTCTGACGTTTGTGAGATTCTCTCATGTCATCTCCAACCACTCCCTGCCTCATATTCTATGTCACCCCTCAGTGACAGCAGTTTCTAGCTTCCACTCTGCTGCTGTTTCTCACTGGGCTTTTGCTTATACTGTTCCCTTTTGCTGGAGGCTTTCTCTTCACACTCCCAACTTCTTGTCAGTTCTAGTTCCAACAAATCTTTACTTGTACAGTCAGTCTAGTTCTCATCTTCTTCTTGACTCCAGTCTGAGTTGATGACTCGAATCCATGTCCCTGTCATAACCTGTGCATATCTCTATCAGTGTCTGTCATTGCTCTTACTGTGTCTATACTCAGTTGTCATTATCTAATTATCTGTTTTTCTAACCCACTAATAGGCGCTTTGAAACACAGTTATATTGTTCTTTGCAATTTGGGGTCAACTTACACAGTAACTGGCACATAATCAAGCACAGTGCAAAACGAATTAATTAATTTTAAAAGCATTGCTGCATATGGGGAAAAATAAGTTTAATT
>NW_012144079.1:164368-166051 GCF_000956105.1 Propithecus coquereli
TGAGCAGGAAAGTATCTGAACAAGATCTCATATTTTTCATGGAATAATTTTGAGAATCATGAGATAGCAATTTGAAATGTTTCTACCTGATTCACTGAAACATCAATAAATAGCATAAGGTAGTTTTTTTCTTTGGGGTCTGAATATAATTTGATGATGCCTAGATTTGTAATGTGTTGAAGTAAATTTATCTTAAAATATGAAATAATATGTATACTGGCAAACTCATAGAGATAAATGGGAGGTTCTCTGAAAGTATAATAAAATGTGGGGAGAGAATAATCATGTGGCAGATAGAAATAGTACTGTGTTATCCTTGTTCCATGTTAACCAGGAAAACCAATTTCATCTGCAGGAAAATGGAGGCAGAATCTCTGGCCAAGGGTATGAATGATCCCTGGTCTTAGTAAGTCTGCATCTTCATGCGTGGTAGTACAGAGAGGAGTCACTTCTAAATTATGTTGCAGTTCAATTCATTCACCCACTAGTATTTCCTGAGCACTCATCACATACCAGGAATGATAAACAGAATTAATTGCCTTCATAGAGTTTACAGTCTACTGGTGGAAAAAGGCAAATTATTCAACATTCACACACAAAAAAGTAAAATCTTGACTGTCACAACTACTGGGAAGAAGGAGTGCATAGTAAATAATCAAGGTAGTGGGGAAGTAACACTTCCATTGAAATTTGGAGTGTGAGTGGAAGTTAAAGAGGCAACAAAAGAGGGAAGAGAACTTATGTGGTATCTTTGTTATGGGTACAAACTTTCTTAGGAAAGGTTAAAACTACACATAGAAGGCATGCATGCTGACTTCAGACTTGTTGGTATTTGGGTGGGGCAGAGGGGAAATGGGATGATCTGGCAGACTTTGGTGTAATAGGTATTTATTCAGCATGCAGCTTACATTCTGGAAAGGCAGATAGATACAACATTTGAACAAATCTATCTATCTATCTATCTATCTATCAAAAATAATGTTGGATATTAATAAAGGTTATGAAAAATAATAAAGCAGAAGAAGATGGAAATGTGAGGAGTGATGCCATTTTAGACTGAGTGGTAAGGGAAGTCCTCTACGAGAAGTCGTATCTGACAATAAGTGAGACAGTGAGCTAGGTTCTATTTTTTCTTAAAAGGTAGAGAAACAAAAAGCTAGAAAAGAGATAACTTAAGCAACCGTTGTAAAATGGTAATGTCTATTAAATTTGGATTGTATACTTAGAGTATGTTTTATTATTTTTGACTCTTCTGTACCTTTTTTTTTAATTTTACCACATTGGCTTTTCTTTTTTTATTTTTACTTCTTATTTTTTTTGTATTTCATCATATTACAGGGGTACAAATGTTTAGGTTACATATATTGCCTTTGTCCCACCCGAGTCAGAGCTTCAAGTGTGTCCATCCCCCAGACAGTGCGTGCCACACCCATTGTGTGTGTATATACTCATCCCCTCCTCTCGCCTCCTACCTGCCCAACACCCAATGAATGTTATTACTATATGTGCACTTGAGTGTTGATCAGTTAATATCAATTTGAGAGTGAGTACATGTGGTGCTTGTTTTTCCATTCTTGGGTTACTTCGCTTAGTAGAATGGGCTGCAGTTCTATCCAGGATAGTATAAGAGGTGGTAGATCACCTTTGATTCTTGTGGCTGAGTAGAACTCCATGGCATACATA
>NW_012144079.1:177516-180115 GCF_000956105.1 Propithecus coquereli
TCTTTGTCCTCCAACTCTCCACAAAATCTTGCCTTCCACATTATGGTAATCTTTCCTTAAATTAACAGTCATTTGTACCATCTATGTCACTTTGAAACTTGCAGATGTGTTTATTGCCATAATCTTGATTTTGAAGATAAGTGAAAAAGCCAAAAGTCTCATCTTGAGTCAAGAATATTTGAGAACATAAAATACATAATTGATCAGAAGGGTATATTCCAGTGTTTAACCATATTTGCTTGTGTAAAACATATTGTGTCCACCCACAGTAGTGTGCATATGTATGTGTATAAATTTATATATCTATAAAATAAGAGCACTGAACTATGATCATATGTCTTATAGAAAAGTGTAGATACACTTTGTACTTTACCAATCACTGATACTTCAAAGAACATGTTTCTTTGTAATTTATTCAGTGACTTTATTTCTCTTAAATATGGTTGGGTCAAGTTGCTTAGACTTTGGCACAGAAAATATTTGTCTCAGCATTCTTTCTTAATGATTTGAGCAGAATTGAAAATTTGGAGTCAAAATCTAGCAAAGTCATTTTGTTATTAAATAATGCTTTATCTTCTTACAGATACTAGCTGCTACTCTAGCTGGGTACACATCAAACTCTTAAATTATTTAAAGCCCACATTTTTAAAAACACTTTTTATCTAATGTCTTCTTTTTTTTACATCTGAGATGACTTTTAAACTTACTACATTCATCTCTTGACATTATGCAAAGGAAACATGAATTAATCATGGAGTTTGTCCAACAAGGGAAGATGCATCTTATTGATACTGTGAGCTTCCAATGTGGTACACACAAGCTGTTTCTGAGATTATAGCACAAGAAAACATTCCCACAGCTATTGTATTGCTGCGTGCTCCTTTCCCAGTCTCTTAGAATTTTAAATCTTGATAGTACAGGGGTGGAATCTATGCTTATGTAATGTTGATTTTGTTATTGCCCTGTCTGAAAACATAGAGCTTACTATCTGTTAATAGCAAAACAAACTGGATCAAGGGGTATTGTGACTCTTTTGAAAGCATTTACAAGAAACAGTTTATTAATTGTTACAAAAATTATATTTTATCAATTAAGAATCCCAAATAGTTGTATATTTAAAAAAAAAACAGCATATGAAGTCTGGCCAGAGAGCAAAGGAGTAATTCCATTATTGCTTATAACAGTGTAGATCAATTTAGAGTGAGGAAGCATATGTTAAAGAGCAAATGGTAGATTTTTTTGAAGTCAGCCTGGACAACGTATTTTATATGAAGGACTGCTGGGTGGTTTCTTCCATATCTAGCTGGTAGTGTTATCGACAAGTTTTGCCAGCTTTGTAGCTCGTGGGCTTTTCCAAAACCTTATTTTTTTTCTCCTGCTTTCTGTCATTGATTTATAAGGAGCTTAAGACCAGAATCCCACCATCAAATTCTTTGGTATCTCCTTCCACCAAGGAAAGGAGTTTTAAATGAAGTAGATTCAGCAAATGTTGATGACATAAATCATTCATTCAGGCAGGAATATGAAGTTTCGTTGAGAGGATGGAACTTAGCAAAAGCAACATACATAATTCTGCTCCCTCTACTTCTTCCCAATCTTGGAAGTTACAAAGAATTAAATATCTTAATATTGTGGAATTAGTACGAGGCAGGGAGATGGAAATATTACCCTCAGTTCTGCCATGAGCTAGCTATGCAACCTTGCTTGGTTATCTGTAAAGTGAGGAAGTTGGACAAGTTGATTTTTAAATTACCTTCTAGTTCTAAGAGTAATTCTATTTTAATGAAGAGCACCAGAATTTTTTTATAGTAATTCCCTGTGCCAGATAGTACCTCTATTAAATCCCTAGAACCTATGACTTGGGTCACTTGAGCTGAAATCTCATGATCATATCTGCATAATGGTACCTATATTTTTAATGACATAAAAAGATATGGTATTAAATCTAGAATTATTTGTTTTGTAGTTTTGTTATTTTTTTTAGTTGATTTTCAATAATAAAATTATTAAATTGGCTAATAGTTGTGAACAATAAAGAGTCTTAATCACTACATTCATGCTCTACAGAGCACAAAAATGCTCAATCCACATATAATGCTTTTATTCTAATGCTTGTGTGCTCTTTGCACTATCAGTGTTGCCAGACTTAGGTATATGTGAGGAGGGAACAGATAATGCCTAGCCACAGTGTATGGTTACCCAGCTAAGAGACCATGAACACTCAACATGAATAATGTTAAAGCAGTCCTCCTGTTTATTATTTTTTATTTCATCTATTTTCTATTTCTTTTTCAGGGTATCCATGAAAATTAATCAGAGAACCTTTTACTCACCTACAAAGGTAGGAAAAAGAAAACTTTTCTGCTTACAAAATATGTTGGTATATTTGTTTTAGCTATGTTGCAGAAATTTACTCCCCTTGTTAGATATAGATAGAATTGCTGTTACTTATTCTGAATAAGTAAAAAGTGTGTTGTGTTGTAGTTACTACTAAACTTGAAATCATCCAACACATACTGTTTGCCATTTGAGTTTTTCTTTCATACTGTTAGTTTGTTTTACTGCAGACAGAATCTATTCTTTCTTTTTAAATTTTGAT
>NW_012144079.1:180165-182851 GCF_000956105.1 Propithecus coquereli
TTCAAATCCAAGGAAAAAAAACAAGATTGCATATCTGATTTAGAAAGCCTTTGCCTCACTTTTCTGACTCAAAATGATGGGGCTGGAGGAACTGGATTTGAGAGTGACAGGGACCCAGATCAAAACCTTGCTGTTCCTAAAATCCTTTGTGATTTTGGAAAGTTACTTAATTCTCTTAAATATCTGCTTCCTTATATATGAAATGGAAATAATAATTACCAGTTTCAGCTAACATATGTAAGTGACCTAGGGTAGTGTACAAAGCAAAATGAAGCTCATTAAGTTCCATTCCAGTCCCTTATATTTAATAATAACACCTTGTGTTCTTTTCAGATATTTACCCATAATATTTTATCAGCTGTTTTGTAATCAGGTATATGTGTTACATTAATTTGCAAAGTATATGTTATCCATTTCACAGAAAGATCACATGGTGACATAAAGGAGAATCTCAGACTCAAATGTCAAAAATAGCAGAACCAAGGTGATAGCTGAAAGCCTTCATAAAGTACTGTGATCCCTTCTTTTGTTCTTTTCCTTCCTAACCTTCCTAATCTTTCTATCTCATCTAAAAACGTAACCCTCCTGCATCCCTTACTTCCACATTCCCCTGCACTATTTCTCTTAATAGCACTTATCACCATCTGTGGGTACATATTTATTTATACATTTGTTTATTACTTTGGATAGTATATAAACTCTGTAAGAGCAATAATTGCTTATTTTGGATGTGACCTTCTCTTAATGAAAATTATTATTTTGTATTTTCCAAGATAAACGTTGGGATATTTTTACAAAGAAAATATTTCTAATGCGTTCCATTAATTGCAGTCAAAAGAAAATGCATGTAAAGAGTGTATGTATATGTGAGTTTTTTAACAAATAATGTTGTACTTACTTGATAACGTATAAAACAAAACAGATAGCTAAACACTGCACTTCCTGGATCTTTGTGTGTTTAAAATATAGCGTGTTTTACTTAAATGGAGATTTTCATTCCAGAAAGGTATCGAACATGACAGTCTGACAATCTGTCCTTGGGATGCTGTCACGGCTATTCTCAGATCAACTGACAAGACCTCAGCTGGGCCTCTACAAGTAGCTTAAGAACACTTCTAGAACCATCCTAATGGGCATGTTCCAACTGTCACTTGTGAAAAAATGATCACTTGAGATCAATCTGTACAGCAGGTCTTTTGGCAGAAAACCAGTCATATCATTCTCTCAAATAGAGCCTTTGTGGGAAAAAGGTCTTATCAAATTCCTTGGACATGAAGTTACTGTTGGAACCATTCTATTCTCAAACTGTTTTATCACCGTGCAAGATAGCTGCAGCTTTTGAAAGGTCAGAAGTGGCCTTATAATGATTTAGACTATCTTAGGATTGTGAGTTAGGGAAGGAAGATGCTTATAATACTGTAAAAGCTTTGAGTCTTATACCATTTTGTGAGAAGAATTTGTGTGCCATTAACTAAACCACAACTTCCTGATATAATTATTAAAGAGATCAAAGCTAACAGACTAACATTAGCTCTAACCTTATCCTGGACTTGGATTCAAAGTATAGAATTGGGTTATTCAAGTTGTAGAATATAGAAAATGGAGTATGTAAAAGGCTAAAAGGAAAAAATATATTTATTTTTTATGAACAAAAATTCATGCTTTGTTAATAACTAATGTGAGAAAACTTAGTATTTTTAAATTAAGTTTATTTTTTAACCTGGTGTTTATTCCTCTGTGTTGATTAACTAGAAGAATATATGTTTTGAAGTACAAATATACCACTAGTAGTTATTACTTGGTTTGAATCCTAAAGGGGAACTGGAAGGTGAATCTCGAAACTATAAAATAATAATAATGATTATTATTCCTACAATGATAATACTAAACCTTGTTCAAAATCAAAAGAAAACATATACTGTGATAATAAAATTAGGCTTTACTCATAAACATTATAGTATACAACTTAATTCATTTACATATCTATAAAATAAGAAGACTTACTTAGACAATCAAAAAGTTGTCCTCATTTGGCCTACAGATAATACTATATTTTAAAATTCTGTTTTAATAAATATATCAAGTATAATCCCCTATATGTTCATTATGAAGAGCATAATTATTTTGTGTCAAAGGTGCATAGTATAGACATCTTAAAGTTGTTTGTTTGTTACTGTGTATTTTGGGTAGAAATGTTAAGGTCTAGTTTCACTCCTGTTCTTCACGTGCTGTGAACAACTTGCTCTCCTTGTGAAACATAAACTTGTTGTGACCTAATACCCTAGTGAAAGAACTGAAGCCTTTAGGAATGAAAGATTAATACATTTACACAATATTTTAAATTCTCTTGATCGTTCAAATTTCATTTTTCTAAAATAGGAGATTTTGAATGTGTTTTTTATAGCACTTAAACAATAGTCTTTTCAGTGGAGGATAAGGAGAGTAAAGAACAAGGAGAGAGTTTCAAATTAATTTGTATTAAAAACTAGTAACTTGACTTATCTCTTCTTTGTCCTCCAACTCTCCACAAAATCTTGCCTTCCACATTATGGTAATCTTTCCTTAAATTAACAGTCATTTGTACCATCTACGTCACTTTGAAACTTGCAGATGTGTTTATTGCCATAATCTTGATTTTGAAGATAAGTGAAAAAGCCAAAAGTCTCATCTTGAGTCAAGAATATTT
>NW_012144079.1:182901-183828 GCF_000956105.1 Propithecus coquereli
GTAAACTTTTAATATTTTGGAGGTGGTGTGTGTCTTTTGTCCAAAATACATATTTTAAGTGATTTTCTACTGTTGAGAATTTGGAAGAAGTGATAAAGATTAAACTTTGATGAGAAGATATAAGCATATTTGATGTCATCCAATTTAAAAGATTAAGAATCTTCTCTTGAGCAATTCCCTCTGACTGATATTTCTCATTGATTTGAATCATTCTCAAATGATTTTGTCATTTTTCACATAACATAACTCATTTACCTCTAGAAAGAAATAAGGTCCATTGTTTGCCATGGAGAGAATGTGGTTATTAGTCAAAGTTGGTTATTGATCCATTCTGTTTAGTTGTATAAAAAATAAGACTACCAAGTTGCTCCAGTGTGTCAGGTTATTTACTGGACCTAAGTTGATAGCAACCTAGATTTTACTTAAGTGACTATATTCATCATAAAACAAAAGTAGTTATCTTTCTGAAGCTTGGTGGACTTTTATATTATTATAT
Organism: Propithecus coquereli; assembly: GCF_000956105.1. Taxonomy (NCBI): domain Eukaryota; kingdom Metazoa; phylum Chordata; class Mammalia; order Primates; family Indriidae; genus Propithecus; species Propithecus coquereli. The sequence continues at coordinate 183,398 of NW_012144079.1, forward strand.
TTGGCTCATCTAAAACTTAGTTTATCATCTGATAAAAAAAAGATGTCAATGTCCAGATTGTAATATCTATAGATGAATTCTGAAGAAGAAATAAAAAAGGCCAGTAAATATCTAACTATGCCTTTCTTAATTACCAATTTGATAATTACAAGCAGATGATTTGCAATTACCCTTTCATATGCTTGAAGCTTCTTCATTTTTATAGCCAAATAATTAAATGTTATTACAATAAATCTGGAGTGCCAAGTAAATATGAAATTGTTTTAAAAATTAAATGTTTGGTTTTCAAGGGATAATGTCAAGACATAAGAGTCAATTTAGGACTTAATATTTATTTGAGTTTTTACCTTTCATTTTCTATTACCAAATTTCTTTTTCAGTTATAAATTTTACTGTCCACATTTTAAAATTATATACTCACAAGCTACTAC
>NW_012144079.1:192978-194252 GCF_000956105.1 Propithecus coquereli
TGTATCATTAGAACCTGAGAATCTCTTGTCTGCCATAATTTTGTATTTTTCTTGCTATTCCAAACCTGTAATTTTTAAAGAAACAACTAAAGTAATCATTTATATAATTAGCTGTCAGTGGTTTAACAATATAAACGTTAATTTGGAAGAATTTGCTTCAGTATTGCTTTACTTAATAAAGTATAGAAAATGTGGCCCTTTTGGTTAGGGCATATGTAAAGATAAATTTAGAATTTGTAGTCTAGTAAATACTTCTCTGATGATAACTTAATTGTAGCTATTTCAAACCAATTGTTTAATAGTGGTGAATCACATGCAAATTGTTCAGATGTAGGTCAACCTCCACCCCCACATTCTAGCACCTTTTCTAATTCAGGACAAGCTGATCAGTGCCTAAGAGAGCAGAACAGTACAGATTAGAGACATATGACAAAAAAGCAACAATAACATAGAAACCAACAGTGCGGCAGGAGTCAGAAAGTCCTTGTAAAAATGGCCAGGCAGGTTGCATTTATTTATACCTTGGTTGATGATCTCTTAGGCTTGCTGTGCATTCGTAGAGGACAGTTTCATCACTGCTCATGAGATCTGTGGCTGGCAAATCATGGTTCCTCTAGGATGCTAAGTTTCCTCATCTGTAAATTACATGTAATAACTTCATTCTTGTCTGCTCAATGAACCAAAATGTCAATCAACTAAAATAAGGACTGTCAAATGAATATGTGACTCCTTGAATCCCATATGGAAAAGAACATGCTATTTTTGGTGATCAAGTTGAGTGACAGAGGGGTGGGTCTGAGATCACCAATGGGTAGGATACACCTTGTATAGCTCCAGTTGAGGCCAGCTGAGATATAGTGCAGTTGCAGAAACTAACGAAATCCTTTATTTTTCTAGCTGTTACATTATAGTACTAATCTAAAGATGCCTTTGTGATGAAGCATTGTATCATTTTCTGATGAATGGCCAAGGTTTTATGATTCTATTTTATTTTTATATTGTCTGCTGTATTTTCAAATTTTTTAGTTCCAGTTACCAATGCACTGGAAAATGACAAAGCAGACTGCATAAGTTTGTTATGTTTGTTGCCTTTTTCCTTTAGGGGATTATTGCTGATGATTTTGGCATATTTACAGAAAATAGTCTTGCTGCTTATTGATGAAAGCTATTATCTGGTTTTAATTTCTAATAATATTAGAATTCTGCCTTAAACTAAACATAATTTTTTATTGTCACTCTTCACTGGAATTTGTTTATTCAAGAGTTTGAACTTA
>NW_012144079.1:196019-200856 GCF_000956105.1 Propithecus coquereli
GGTAAACAATTTCAATTTCCTTTGCAGAAAAATTAAGAAATAGTGATATAAAAAGTCTTTTTTGGAAACTGATGGTAATGCCTGGTGAATTACTGAATGTTGGCTCAAATTTAAAAATAAAGAACAAAAGAAAGAAAATCACATAAAGGAATCAAGATACATCCTAGACAAGCAACTTGCCACCTTTGCTTAGATGTTCCATAAATATCTGTTCAATGAATGAGTCACAGGCCTCTAGGCTAAATAGGAAATGAAAGAATACTCCAACTCATGTGCTTTCTTCTCCATTAGAAACTTCGTATAATTTTTATGGAGGGCCATAGTCAGAGCAACAACAAAAAAAAATTGTGGAGACTTACCAGATAAGCCTATCTCTGAATTCTAGAAGCCAGAAAGACCAGAAGGGGGAGAGCAAGAATGAATTAAGTAAACTAGGAGGGTGTTGTTAAAATGGTTTATGCTATGCAAAAGAGTGTTGAGTAAGAACCTTTTTTTCACACGTTTTTATCTGACCCACAACTTACCTTATGCCACTAATTTATTACTATCTTTTTCTTTATTTAAACTTTGTGTGAATCTTTTTTTTTCTTTTATTAATCCTAAAAGGAAATGATGAATAAAGATAGTGAATCAAAAGGACATCAAATGTCCTGGGAAAATAAAAATCAGATATGCACATCTTGTCAGGTAATCATTCGTGAATAAACTGGGTCCAATGGACCCTCACTTGTTTTACATTCTGACCTGTTTAAGATTTACTTCCTTTTAGGATATGTCCGGCTTTCCGTATTGAGAGACTCACCCTTCCCTCTTCTCTTTAGATCCAGTGTTATACTATCACATATTTCACTGCACTTAATGGTATTTATTTAAAGTTTCTCACATGTCTCTATTCTCTAGTAGAATTGAGAATCTTGAGGCCAGAAACAATATTTTTAAAACTGTTTTTGAAACAATCATGAACTTACAGACAATTTGCAAGTATAGCACAGAAAACTTTTTCCACTGAACCATTTGAAAGTAAATTGCCAATTTAATGCCCCATTACCCTCAGCTACTTTAGGGTGTGTCTTCTACAAAGAACTTTTCTACATAACTAAAATAAAATCAGCAAGACCAGGTGCTATGGACTAAATTGTGTTCCTTGTCCTGTAATTCATATGTTAAATTTTCATATGTTAAAGGCCGAACTCCTTATGTGACGGGATTTGGGGGTGAATCTTTGGGATGTAATCATGATTAGATGACATTATGAGAGTGAAGTGCTCATGATGGGATTAGCACTCTTAAAAGAGACACCAGAGAGTGTATTTCCTCTCTCTCTGCCATATCAAGACACTGCAAGAAGGCTGTAGTTTGCAATCCGAAACAGAGCCCTCACTGGAGAATCTAATCAGCTGGTATCATGATCTTGGACTTCTCAATCTCAAAACTGTGAGAAATAAATTCCTGTTGCCTAAGCCATCTAAGCTATGGTATTGTGTTATGGTAGTCCAAGTTGACTGAGGTAACATTGACTACCATCTAATTCTCAGATCCCATTCAAGTTTCATGGTTTGTCCAAGTAAATTCCAATTAATGTCATTTAGAGTGTAAGAATTTGTTTCTAAGTGGTGTACCTTGTTTAGTAGTCATGTTTTATTAGCCTCTGTTAGTGTAGAAAAGTTCCACAGACTTTCCTTGACTTTCATGACTCCGACACTTTTGAAGATTACATGCCAGTTATTTTGTAGAATGAATTTAATTTGTGTTTGTTTAATGCAGGGACCATATTTTATGCAAATTTGGATCCCAACATCTAAGACAGTGTCTTGCCATTGAGATGATGTTCAATAAATGCTAACTGAAGAATGAATTAGTGACTGAAAATGTCTGCTGCGCAACTCTGACTTTGAATCACCACGTTAATGCTAATATCAACTATTTTAAAACTTTAAAGAAAAACAAATGTCACACATATCTAAAATAGGAAAATAAAAACAACCCCAAACCTAGACTCTGGTGTTTTCGCCTAACAACATTGAGGTTCATTCTTTAATCCATTTACTGAATATGCATACACTGGCAACTGCTAAGTTAACACTAGTTGTATAGAGCCATGCTTCTTAAAGTGTGGTTTGTGGACAGTTTCCAGTTCACATGCTGCCTCTGGTTCATGATGACATAAGAAGAAAAATGGGGAATCAGAGTTTAGAAACATTGTGAGCATGTTGACAAAGTAATTTTATTTCTGCTGAATCTCATAATCCTAAAATGATCTTACATTTTATCTGTATTTTTATTACGCTTAACTCATTATTAACTTACATTGTATTTTTCATAATTATTGATCCATAGTGGACTGAAAATTTTAAAATGTGGTCATTTATTACAGTTTGTGACCATTCCCCATTGCTTCAGGGGGATCAGAGTAGAGTGGGATAAATATCAGCAAGCTAGACCATGGTGAGATTTGACCAGGAACTTGAAGAACGGGTAGGATCAGTTTAGTTTATAAAGTAGAGAAACGGATAATTTATTCATGGTGCAATCTAAGAGCATACATACGTGTATACGTATGTGCACATGTGCACTTGTATGCATGCTTGTGTGTGTGCATGCACATGTATGAATATCTGTCTGTGCATGGTTATCTGAGCACATGTATGTGCTTACTTGTGTGTGCACGTGTGCTCTTGTGTATGTGCACATGTATTGTACATATGAGAGCACACAGGTGTACATGTGTATGTTTGTATGTGCATATGTGTACAAATTTGTGTGTGTTCAGGAATGTGCATGATAAGATTATAGACTGGGTGATCTTGATCTTAGCTAGTTTCTTAACTATAAAATGTGGGACCCAGACTAAGTTTTTATGTGATTCCTATAATTTCTGAAGTTCCTGAGGAGCTTGAGTAAGTCATCTCTCAGGTCTAACACCAGGTATGGTTTCTACTCTCTCCTTGGGAACCTCAAGTAAAAGTGAAAGTTCACCCAATACTGGGTGATCTCAACTCCTCCCACATTTGAATTCATTGCATCCCAAAACATTGGTTCGAATGGCATTCCTCTCTATAGAATATTCTCTTACTCTCCCTTCCCTTTCTAAACTCATTCCTCTGACCAAGTCAGTGGCCAGGGGTGCTATTGCCACTTCTAGATGACAGAGTCTAAGCACAGCTTTCCAAACATCTAAATAGAGAAGACACATACATTAAAAAAAAAAAAAAGGAAAAAGTGATGAGAAAAAGAATGGGTGAGCATAAGAAATAACAATAGAAAAACCTGAAAGGAAGGAAATACATTATTGCTTTAAGTTTGTGATTTACATTGGCAGCCCTCAATCTCAGTAACATTCAGCTCAGTTCAAAACATATTTGTAAAGCAACTATCATATACCAGACACTGGACTAAGGAAAGGAAGAAAAGAATAAGACATAAGAAGTTGCCCTAGAATGAACTGTGTTTTGAGTGAGATAGATAAGAAAACATGATTTTAATGTAGTTGATTTGAATATTTTGGGGTATATTTCTAGGCACAAAGGAGAGGTCATAGAACAGCCTCCAAGGTTTCTCCTGGGAAATGATGCTCCTGAATATTCTTGATGAAGACTAAATTGCAAAAGCAGGATGGGGAATGAGCACAACTGGATGATCAGTGTTCGGTTCAGAGGTGGTACACTATTGGTGATTGATAAATATTTGCTGAACGAATGTGCAATTTAATTAGAGTTAGCTGACAAACTAGAGGTCAAAGTTGGGACTTAGAGGGACTAGGCATGGAAGCATAAAGCAGCCTGATAAGTGCGGGGAAGGGACAGATCTGCAGTTCTCTGGTGGTGGCATAAAAAGAGGAGGTGAGTTAAGCACATAAGTAGAACCCAGATAATGGAGACTTTTCCCTGCAATACTAAAGCTCCTGGCTTTATCTATAGGTTGCAAGAGTGTGACATTGTGAGATTTGTGTTGCAGTTTGATCATAGGTGACTAGGTGCAGGGGAGTTAGGACAGACACAGTGATATGATTGGGGGGTATTTCGCTAGAATGGGCGAGGAAAGATGAAGACCTAACATAGAGCAATAAAAGAAGGGATGGAAAATGGGACAGAGATATTGGCGCACAAATTCAGGAGTCATTTGAAAAATAAAATCAGTAGAACTTCTGACTTATTTAACAGATAATGGAGGGGAAGTGGTAAATCACAGTGTGAAGAGAAAGGATGAAAACTTGGGCATTCCTGTATTTATGATTTGTGTTTTTGGATGAATGACAATATTTGAAATTGAGCTAAGGTATATGAGAGGAGAAGTAATTAGAAAGTAGGGAAAGATACAAAAAGGAATCCTGTTTTAGACATTAAATCCAAGATGTCTGCTGATGAACAGAAAAGATAAAAATGGAAGAAATATATATGTGCATTTTTTGTGTAGGTATATGTAACATACAGTTATGCATATATAGCAAAAGTTTGATATACCAATTCTGTCTGTGCAAAGTCATGTAATAGCTTTACTTTCTCATTTATTGATGTCAGATTAACTTACTGCTTGAATATATCATTTGAAACTCTAGTAATTTGTTTCATATTTCAAAATGTGCCATGAACAGAGAAGAATGCTGTAGCTTAAAACTGGCTCCAGACGTGTGAAAACATCATGTGTCTCTACTACCAAAGCAAAGAAGAAAACTGTGCCGATTGCACACCTGAACCTGTTTTGGTTTCAATTACCTGGATTATTGAGGCAGAAATAACCTTTGTGCCTGATTTACCTTTATAATTGCCTTAATCTTCTGCTTTGCCTTGCTTTGGGCATATTTCCATGTTCTACTGTTATTAAAAAGGATTTACTTCCT
>NW_012144079.1:202206-203598 GCF_000956105.1 Propithecus coquereli
TTTTGGCAACTGTGACAGCTGTATAAATTGATCAAGCAAAAAGGGTCAAGGAAGAAGAGAGTGGTCTAAGAAGAGAAGAGAGAGAAGATACCATTAAGTAGATTAGTCAAGAGATATATTTTCGATATAAAATTGACAGTACTTCACCATTCATGTGTGGGAGGTCAGCACAAGCTGGAAATCTTGGATAACTCCCAAAGGTTTGCAAGAAAGGCTGGGTAGATTTAAGGTGTCAGTAACTGAATACAAACGAGAATAGGTTTGGGAGAAAGACCATGAGTTCAAATACGAGCATGTTGAGAAGCTGGTGTGCCTGGGGTATATTCAGTTAGTTATGCGAGTAGACTGTGGTGAATAGAGAAATCTGACCCTTAAGAGAGAAACATAGGCTGGAGACAGTGATTTGGGTGTAAGCAGTGCAAAGATATAGATGGAAGTTAATTTGTTAATGTAAATGGGATAGATTGGCAATATGTTTATGGCAGGGAGTGAACAGAGCTTGAAACCATGGTGAGGCCGTAGATTACATAAAATTATAAATACAGGACTGAAGTGACAAAAGTCTTACCTATAATCTTAATGCCTTTGAATATTGACATGAGATGAGCTCTTTAGTAGATGTTTTGTATTTTGAAAGACAGAATCCAAAGTAGGAAAAAACTTTCCAAAATGAAAAGAAGGACACCCAAGTTTTGATGTTTCTTATACTTCTGCAAATTTTATTTTTTTAAAATCCAGTTTATATTGTGATTTACAAATGTTCAACCTAGTACTGCTGAAATATGAGCACAAAAATGTGATCAAAGTTTTCTTAGCACTTAGAATCCTACTTCTTTCTACCAGATTTTTTGTTTTTTATAATTTTATGGCAGGCACCCCACTTGCTCGAAGAAGAACAGCCTTCTCAAAGTTTGAAGTTTTCAATGATCTAATTCAGCCATAGCAATATTTTCCTGCATTAGCTCATCAGAAAGAATGCCAATGACATAAAAATAAATGGGAGCAAAACTAAATTAAATATTTAACCTTAATAACATATTGCTTAACTCCTATTATACTTAATGTCACCTTCACATGAATTAGCATAATTGAGAAAAAAGAATGACTTCATTTTTTACACTGTGAAACAAAATTATAGCAAGCTTAAATGACCGCAGAAAAGAAACACACTCCAAGAAAGCATATTTTTCTTTGAGAATTAAATAGGTTTTAGGTAGTTATTAAATCTTACAAAATATATTTTGAGCCAGTATTTTAGTTAACCTAATGTTTGACTTTTAATTAGACTTTAAGCATTAGTGAAGTCTCTGTAAGATCAATATTAGTAAGGGAATATGAGGTTTAATGTCTCAAAGTTCAACCAATTCCATAGTCTTGATGATTTTTAGGATT
>NW_012144079.1:215858-217021 GCF_000956105.1 Propithecus coquereli
GAAATGCTTTATTTGAATTTGAAGTTAGAAAAATATAAGGCTTCTAGGAATAATGCTACAATGCTGAAATGAACACATAAAAAGAAATAAATTGGTTGTCACAGCTCTCCTCTTTACTTTGCACATTTATATTACTTACACCAGAAAAACACGTTACACTAGTTTCCTAGACCATCCTATGACTTTGACCTTTCCATTCAATTTATATAAGCTTTCCTATTTCTCAACCCCCACCCCTGTGTGTTTTGAAGAATCTTTTCAGTTGCATTTCTCTTTAGAGTACTAGGCATCTTGCTATTTTATTATTAAACATATCAATAAAGTATCTATTATCTTTATCAAAATATTAATCATCAGTATGTTAATATTAATCATGTTAATATCAATGTTCATTATGCCCCACTCTTCAAAATAATATATATGCAAAAGTATTTGAATAGACATATTAGACTATTAAGCAAGACAAAACAGGATAGAAACATATGAACATAAGGAAATAATGAGGTGCAGAAAAATTGAGACTATATCTAGGAGAGCTTCTACTTATTGCTGTTTCAGTTGGTTGGTATAATTTACCAGTGATACCTGTGTTTTTAAAAGTAGTACTTACAAAATAGAAGTGTTGTACCTTTTGACTTTAGAATGTCACTTCTTTAAAAATATTCTACAGGAATTCCCATAGGAGCTCATTTCTATAAGCATAAATGGCATTTAAAGAAATATGAAGACAAAATAATACATTGCTTATTTGACAAAAGGACAAAAGACTGCTAAAACTGTTAAATCTATCTAATACCTATTAGTGCAGTTTAACAAGAATTGATCACCCCCGAGGTATGTGGCATTGTTATGATCACAGAGCTTGAAAAACTTTAATTGCTAGTTATTTGGTTTAAAAGAATGAAAAGAATCAGAAAGAAAATAAAATTTTTCATAAATCCAAAAATAATACTTTAATAACAAATTCTTAAAGGTGAATTTTTTGTCAAGTTCCTTGTATTTATTAATATGATTGTGCTGAATTTTGGGGAAATAGCAAAAGCTTTAAGTGCTGTGTAGTGTGATGGGGATAGTTTATTACATTTTTTTGAGCAGGGGATAGGTTTATCCTTTGGGGCTAGCAGAAATTAATCTATTTACATGTCTTCTCATGGTTTTGAAAT
>NW_012144079.1:217997-218398 GCF_000956105.1 Propithecus coquereli
TATGTTGCCATTAATGCATTCCTTATCTCTCAGTTAAAAGCATTATTAAAAATCCACATCGTCCTGCTTATAGGAAGATAGTACTACTTAGTACTATCCACTATTACTATCCACTAAGAGCATACACTTTGAATTATTTTCCAACAGTGTCAGTAGAATTTGCTGAAACAAACACATGCCCTCAGTCCATCCCCATTATGAACAATAGTGGATACTTTTGAGATTGTTGGCAAGGATTAGTGACCCATTTGATGGCTTGGGACTGAAAGCTCTGTATCTGTCAAATAGAAGGCAGCTGATACACAGTATCATCTCCAATCGTGTTATTAATGCCATCTACCAAGCAAAGGAACCGATTTACCATGTATAGTATGGAAGTTAAGTTAGCTGCCAGAAAGATG
>NW_012144079.1:220607-222714 GCF_000956105.1 Propithecus coquereli
TCCACAGGAGAGCCTATAAATGCCACTAGACATTTTGCATATGTGTGTGTGTGTGTGTGTGTGTGTGTGTGTGTGTGTGGTAGTAGGAGTGGGGAATTAGGAGGCATCCTTGTATTTTTTTATTCTGGATCAATTTTCTATTTTTATGTAGTTACCACAATGATATTCAAATTTTTTTAAAAAGGAAGACAATGGGAATTTTTACCCCTGCAAATATATTTTAATGCAACCCATCCAAGTTTATTCTCAATATAATTTCAACATACATTTCAATATAATTTGCCAAGCTATAATTCTTCAAGAAATGGAATCAGCAGTGGATAATAATTGGGCATCTGTGGTTAATTAGCTCAGTTGGTTGAATCATGGAGCTAATGAGGCCAAAGCCTTGGGTTTGATCTTTGTGTGGGCTGGTGAGCTTTGCTCTCTTCTGGGTCACAGACTACAGTTCAAAACCAGGCCAACTATCTCATAGCTGAATGCCACTGACCATAAGGAAACTGGGCAAGAGAAAGTAAATTCAATAACAAGCCTAAAATAGATCTTCAAACTGCACACAGTATCTGCTTGTTAATGTATGAAGAGAAGCATAGTTATGTGCTCAGTGCTGCTACAAAAAGACGCACAGGAAACTTTCTGTGGCCTCAAATGAAACACTGAGGAGTTAAGTAATACTAAGAATTACTTAAGGAGAGTGTGGCAAAAAGCTAATTCGTAACTGCAGATTGAATCTATTTCAAACAGCAAGGGAAGTAAAATCTCTGTCGTTCCTACATGTTGGTTTTTCTTCAATAGTTTGTTAAGGGTCTTTAAGGGATCTGATAAAGAACACACCACATCCTGCCTTGAGTTCTGTGAAATAATACATCCTGCCATCAGCTGTGAAGTAATACAAAGGAGGGAGGAAAGAAGGTAAATGGAGGACCAAAATGTCACATTTCGTTGCAGATGAAGACTCAATTGGAGGATGTAACTTAGACCCATAGGTAAATGGGCTTCTTTAACGCTAACCTCAGAATTAGAGAAACTTACCCCTCACTAAGACAAGGAAAACATAGGACTCCCCAGTGGGACTAGCCCCAGTTTCTAGCCAGATAACTCTTTTCTGTAGTTAGTTCCACAAGAAAAAAAAAGGGGAAGAAAAGGCGATTGAACTATAAAAGCCATATATGACAGACTCACAGCTAGTACTGTACTGAATGGGGAAAATGAAAAGCCTTTCCTCTAGGATCTGAACAAGACAAGGATGCCCACTTTCACCACTGTTATTCAACAGAGTACTAGAAGTTCTAGGTAGAGCAATCAGACAAGAGAAAGAAATAAAGGGTATCCAAATTGGAAAGGAAGAAGTCAAATTACACTTGTATGGAGACAATATAATCTTATATCTAGAGAAACCTAAAGACTCCACCCAAAAATTATTAGAACTGATTAACAGATTCAGTAAAGTTGCAGCATGCAAAATCAACATAGAAAAATCAGTAGCATTTCTATATGCCAATAGTAAACAATCTGAAAAAGAAACCAAGAAAGTAATCACATTTACAATAGCTACAAATAAAATAAAATACCTAGGAATAAACTTCACTGAAGAAGTGAAAGATCTCTATAATGCAAACTGTAAAACATTGATGAAAGAACTTGAAGACGACATAAGAAAATGGAAAGATATTCCATGTTCATGGATTAGAAGCATCAATATTGTTAAAATGTCCATACTACCTAAAGCAATCTACAAGTCCAATGTAATCCCCATCAAAATATCAGTTAAATTCTTCACAGAAATAGAAAAAATAATCCTAAAATTCATATGGGACAACAAAAGACCCAGAATAACCAAAGCCTTCCTAAGCGAAGGAACAAAACTGAAGTCTCATTACCTGACTTCAAATTATACTACAGAGCTGTAGTAACCAAAACAGCATGGTATTGGCATAAAAACAGACACGTAAACCAGTGGAACAGAATAGAGAACCCAGAAATAAATCCACATATTTATAGTAAACTTATTTGACAAAGATGCCAGGAACATATACTGGGGAAAGGACAGTCTCTTCAATAAATGGTGCTGGGAAAAGCAGACATCCATATGCAGAAGAATGAAACT
>NW_012144079.1:222765-223982 GCF_000956105.1 Propithecus coquereli
CTACCTAAAGCAATCTACAAGTCCAATGTAATCCTCATCAAAATATCAGTGAAATTCTTCACAGAAATAGAAAAAATAATCCTAAAATTCATATGGAACAACAAAAGAACCAGAATAACCAAAGCCTTCCTAAGCGAAAGGAACATAACTGAAGTCTCATTACCTGACTTCAAATTATACTACAGAGCTGTAGTAACCAAAATAGCATGGTATTGGCATAAAAACAGACACATAAACCAGTGGAACAGAAGAGAGAACCCAGAAATAAATCCACATATTTATAGTAAACTTATTTGACAAAGATGCCAGGAACATATACTGGGGAAAGGATAGTCTCTTCAATAAATGGTGCTGGGAAAAGCAGACATCCATATGCAGAAGAATGAAACTAGACCCTTTCTCTTACCAAATAGAAAAATCAATCAAAATGGATTAAAGACTTAAATGTAGGATGTGAAACTATAAAACTACTGAAAGAAAACATTGGGGAAAGGCTTCAGGACATTGGTCTGGGCAAAGACTTCTTGAGCAATATACTAAAAGCACAATCAACCAAAGCAAAATTGGACAAATGAGATCACATCAAGCTAAAAAGCTCTGCACAACAAAGGAAAGAGTCAACAAGTGAAGAGACAACTCACAGAGTGGGAGAAAATATTTGAAAACTACCCTGATCTGACAAGGGATTAGTAACTACTAGATTATACAAGGAACTCCAACAACTTGACAGAAAAAAAATCAAATAATCCAATTTAAAAATGGACAAAGGATCTGAATAGACATTTCTTAAAAGAAGATATACAAATGGCCAGCAGGTATATGAAAACATGCTCAACATCATAGTCATCAGAGAAATGCAAATGAAACTACAATGAGATATGAACTCACTCCAGTTGAAATGGTTTTTATGAAAAAGGCAGTGACAAATGCTGGTGAGGATGTAGAGAAAGGAAAACCCCAGTACACTGTTGATGGTAATGTAAATTAGTACAACAACTATGGATAACAGTATGGAGTTTCTTCAAAAAACCTGAAAATAGAACTACCATCGGACCCAGCAATCCCACTGCTGGATATATATCCAAAGGATGGGAATTCAGTATATTGAAAAGGTTTCTGCAGTCCCGTGTTTATTGATGTACTATTCATAATAGCCAAGATATGGAATCAAACTAAGTGTCCACCAATGGATGAATGAATAAAGAAATTGTGGTACA
>NW_012144079.1:224410-224745 GCF_000956105.1 Propithecus coquereli
TAGAACTAATAACTAACGGCTTGTTGTAGAAGCTGTTTTATATTTTTTACTCTGTTGTAATCTATAGAGAAAAGCTCTTGGAATATGTTTGCATTGCTACAATTGCTATTTTGAACATGAATGACTACAGATATATCAATTGTTTTCATAAAACGAGCTCCACATTTGTCAATTTTTTTAGAATGTTGTTTTAGTCAATGAAGATATTAAGTTTAAATTTTGGTACAAAACTGAAATTTTTGTTTCAAGTGAAAAACCACCTGGGAAAATTAACTTGGTTATTAAAGTAAGAACAACACAACATTTATTTATTTGACAAATGTTTATGGACCACA
>NW_012144079.1:226870-235582 GCF_000956105.1 Propithecus coquereli
AAGAATGACCAGATGCACCAAAGTAAGGCAAGCACGAAAATTAGGTTTATTGAGGAGAGAAAGACAGAGTTACACAGCAAGAGCAAGATACAGGTTTACAGAATGTGATACCATTGTCGCAGCAAAGGGAGAGCAAAAGGAAGGGCCTGGTTATGGTCTGCGTCTTGTTTTACGGTGTCTGGATTGGGACCTCCCTGTGGCTCAGACATCACCATGGAACCACTTTGATTGGACAGTTGGGAGTTGCATGACCTGAGTCTTACTACGCATGTGGGTTATTCTAGGTCATTTTCCGGACTCTATCGTACCTATGCTGCTTGGCCCATGGGCTAGAGAGTCCTCTGCATTCTTTTGAAGTTGGTGCACTAAGTTCTGATTGGCAGATTCATAGGGTATTCCCTCCTCCCCCAGGTATGGCAGTGGCTCAGGACAGGATTAAGGTGGGGCAGGACCAAGATGGGGGCCTGAGGCCCGCCCTTGTCCTTTTTCACAGACGGGCAATTGCACCAAGACAAGGCACCCACTTTCGTCTCTAGGAGACCCAGAATCCCTCGCCAACTACCTAACACAATGAGTTAATTATTGTCTTTATTCCTATCGCAAAGGAGAAGAAAGAGGTTGATTAAATGACTTACCCAGGGTAATAGTGCAAAAAGGGCCTCAGGTTATCTGGTCTATCCTCAGTCTCAACAGGGAAATCTCTTCTACAGGGTCCCTCCACACTGTTTTCCAGCCTCTGTTGAAATTTATCCCAGTAAATGAGGCAGGGCAGGCTGGTTCGCTCATTGTTGTGTGAAGACTCCCTTCCATAGTAACTACACACTTGTTACAAAGTATTTTCTTGAATTGATATTTATTTTTTTTATTACTAACAAATGTAAATATCTGGAAACATGGGGGAAAAAACGTTTCTGCAATTTGTCACTCCTATTAAGACAAAGGAATTTCAATAATAATTTGGACAAATGATAGTGACGGGAACAGGATGGACAACTTCTAAAATAAATTCTGAAATATCATGGTAAGACTTCATAAACATAAACTTAGATGCCTGTTATTTTGTATATGTGGAAAGGCATTCTGTAGTATAATCTAAGCAGTAAACCTTTTGAAATGAAATATACTAGCCATGCTTGCTCAATATATGTAAGAAATCCTTGTTTATACACATGCACGTATTGCCATTTCAGAAACTCAGACTAAATAATTAAATAGATCCATTCTCCACCTCCTGGAAATGTATCTTCTAGGAACCATCATTATCAAATTCAAATACTTGTAGTCACGCACAGTGGTCATTGATGTATTGTCTGTGAAGCAAGTAAAGTAAATGAAACCAGTCAACTCTGACCCTGACTCTGACTATAGTCAAAGTTGTTTTCTAAAACAAGTTTGATTTCAAGTTATTGGATGATTTAAAAAAAATCAAAGTATATACTCAGCATATCTAGATATTACTTTTAGTTTTGCCATATATGCATACATGTGTGTGTATATATGTACATGCACACGTACTTATACATTCCTCTCTTTTAATATAATTTTCCATTTTCATTTTTCCTTTTTCTAAGAGATAGGATCTTGCTATGTTGCTGACGCTACACTAGAACTTCTGGGCTCAAGCAATCCTTCCATCTCAGTTTCCCGTGTAGCTAGGACTATTTTTGTAATTTTTTTGTAATACTTAAAGCACAGAATAAATTTTGAAATATTTATTTAAAATATTTCACAGGATCGTTGCTCATTTTTAACCACCAGTGTCCAGGTGAACATGAGCCTCCTCTAGATTTTATTTTCACCCCTTATCGCTCAACCTTCCCTTTATACCTGTTCACAATCATGAAAAACACTTTACATTTTTAAAAGTGCACATGACTTAATTGTCATAACCTGTCAGAGGAAAATCATTTGGCCTTATGTTAAAGAACTTTTTGACATGTTTTTACCATTTCTATAAGATTTTAAGCTTTTTGAAGACATGGGACTATTTCTTTCATAGCAGTTTACTCATCTGCACTACTCATTATTCGTTACGTATTAAAGGAGTGAAAGCCATCTTGACAGCATTCTAATAGTCTGGTTATCTGTATTTCTTTTCTGGGTAACAGAAGATAAAATTCAGGAAAGGAGGAGTTGAGTTGGCAGAGACCCTGACAGGAGAAGGTTGACATCCTCACAGAGATAAAGAAAAAAGAATAATAAATGAAGCTGATGAAAATGAAAACATAAGTATAAAATAAATATAACATGCAATATAATATAAAATATAAAAATATAAAGACTAGTAGTTTAGGGGTAAATAACCAAATTCTATTTTGGAAAAACTGTATGGACCTTCTACTATGAGCAATAGGCTACATAGGCAATGAGTGTTACAGCAAGTTACAGGAACACATTCTTTTTTGTAAAAGACTATCTTGCCCCATTACAGACCTAGGACACTTTGTTCAACCAAAGTGCAAAACCAAAGTCCATAGTAATGACACCTAGAAAACTAAATCTGTGTAGAATGTTAAAATTATAACAATATTTTCTGTTTAGTAAGTCAGATGTGAAATGCTTTCTAAATACACACACACACACACACATACACACACATACTTATATTTAAAAAAATATTTTGCTGTTTATGGAATACAATTTTATTACTGAAAAATAAGGTATGAAATATTTCATTCCCTGATGATGTCATATAAAATATTTGGTCCTGTAGTATATATTTTTTTAAACTAAAGTATTGGGGAACAATAGAAGAAAGAACTGATTAAAGTGGGCTCAATTCCTATACAAATCACTTCCATTCTTTTTTTAAATTTTTTTTTAGGTACACATGGTGTTGTTAAATAAAGAATGCTCTTGATTCATGAAAGTAATATGCATAAAATTACCCTTGCATTTACTCACAAAATAAAGGTTACTGATAAACAAAAATCAATGTTGTCACCCATATTAATATCATAATTGAGAAAAATTTACATGCAAAATATGGGCAGTAAACTCCTTCGATACCCTATGAGATTATTCTAAATGTGGATCTTCCTGGATTTTCATATGGTTCTTCTAGAGATGAAGGAGGCGTAAAACTGAAGTAGTCAGACCAATGGCCATTAATATGGGAAAAATCTGGCACATTCACATTATGGATCTGGAATAAATTTAACACAATTGACTACAGAAGGCAGCGTATGAATAATCCATGTGTTTTGCTAATTCTTCCCTCTCTTGGTTCAACCACATACCTTTAAAGGAGGATCTATCATCACACATGGGAAGACATGCAGGCCTGGATGACATTACTACCCCAGCATAATTGCAAGTTAGTGGCGCGGTTGAGGGCAATTTTATCTGAAGTCAAAATTATTACAAAATATCAGTAATTGACAGTACATACTTAAGAGTAAAGTCATGTCATATGTAACTTTTCAAAAGCATTATATGCTATCTATAACTGACAACAGACAGAGGAATAAGGCCTGGGGAAATGCCATGAACAGAAAACCAATGCGCAGTCCCATATGTGCACTCTTGACGCTTTCATAGGTTGTGGAGTGGATTACCACTACCTTCCTGGAATGGCGTTAATTAATCATTATTCTTTTTTTGATTCTTCAAAACTCCTTACATTATACTTAGACATTGCTTGTGCATATTCATTTGACTGTGGAGAAACGCTCCAATCAAATAATGCAGTTGTTAAAAGGAAAAACGAAGAGATAGTCTCAGTTCTGGCGGTCATGCCCTTCCTACCAGTATTCCCAATTGCCACAGATCCGGGCTTGGCTCTGGTCTGGGCAGCCTCTGGCTCATGCTAGACTTCTTTCCAAAGGCTTTTCCACTTACTTCAGGTGATGCATATGGTGAAGTCATGTGTATATTTGATATTGAGTGAAGAAATGCCCAATGGTGACCCCCGTTAAATATAAAGAAATGTCTTGGATATTTATGACTTTGTTACTTATCTCTTAATAAATACTCCCATTTTGCTAAATGGTGATTACTATAGCCCTTTGTTCCCTTTGATTCTGAAATTTTTTAATATAAAAGGCATAACTCCTAAGCGGTCAAGAAAGTTGCCAGACTTCTAAGATTGCCACGCTTAATACATGAACCTCACTTGGCATGTGAACCAGGAAATAAAATATCGTGTTGTTAACATAAATGTTCTTAGAAAAAGTCAAATCAATATGATAACTAACAGTTTTACTGGTCTGTGACATCTTTAACTTCCCCACTTATTAATTTTCAACTTGACATGATTTATCTTTTCTAATTCTTAATACAGCACTAGAACATATTTAATATCTCATGAAAACAGAAGATTTATAACATATATTTTGAATTTATTGGCTTAATTTTTTTTTAATTCTCAAATCAATTTATTTCAGGCCATTATAGTCTGGTTTATGTAGTCTCAGAGGGATAACCTTGGTACCCCAATTCTTAAACCAGCCAAGTGAGGTTCAGATATTATTAAGCATGGCTCCACTGAATCTGCAATTACTTGAGGGCCAAATTTGTAGATCTGAGAAGGGCCAGATATCCAAAGTAGCAAAGGAGGCATTTTGAAAAAAATTACTTAGAAAATATCTTTATATTGAAATTGCATATTATTCAGTTTCTCTATTTAGAAAATTAAAAATGGAAATTTATAATTTCATTATTATTACAAGAGTAACCCTAAGCCACTTAAAACCCTAAGACACTTAAAGCACCAGTTTTACCACACACTTAAAAACACCATTTTTTCCCCAACGCATGATGGTTAGTGTTATATTAGCAAAGATAATCATATTTGTATGGACTTCTTCATGCTCATATAAGTTGGACTAGAGAAACTAAGAGTTATCAACTGAATTAATTTGTGTAAATTCCTTAGCAGAATCCCTATACTTTGGAGGTGCTCTTCTACTACAGGGTTTTGACTATGACTTTTAAGAGTACATATTAACTCATGTCAGTAATGATAAAACCTCATTTTAATTTATGGTTAGTGTTTTAAGAAACAATGTTTATTTAAAACTTCTTGTTTCAATTGGAACATTTGCATCACTTTCTGATACAAAAATGATGGTCTTCAGTTCTTAATAAGTCTTGTGGTTTAATTAACCAAATGTATAAAATTAATACAATTTAATGTTTTAGATTAAGTATTTAAAGTCATTTAATTACAAAAATAAGACTTTGCTCTCTGTTTAGTCATTCTAATTTTCTAAAGAAATTTCAGATAACATTTTGTCTGAGAATTCTGCAGTGTTCTTCACTTGCATGATTAAAAGTGCTTTTTATAATGTTTTTAAGCATAATTTTGTGGAAAAATCTTATTTTTCTTATTCCGTTATGAGCCTACCCTTTTATTCAGATGACCTGAATGGAGTGTTGACTTCAAAAATATGCAAGTTCTTACCTACTCTCCTCAGCCACATATAGACTTTGCTTTTAAATTTCTCTTTGTGCTTGACATGGTTTTATTTTTTCCTGACTTAAGTCAGGAAATTTCAATATCTTTATTAGTGTCAGCAGCTACTTTCTTTCTTGCTTTTCATGCTCTCTTTGCCCGTCCAACCACCACTAAACAAGTGTCCCCTGCAACCACAACATACCACACTATTTCTTACAGCTTTTTTATTTATTTATTTTTTTCAACTTCTGGTCTAAATAAATCCGAATCTTTCAACTAATTTGCTTCATTCAATTCGCTCTTTTAATGACTCTCAAGGCATGAATCATCAAAGAGGACCTGTAAAAAAGCAGCATGATTTCTCACTAAAATTATGAATAAATTTAAACAAAAAGTGATCTAGGGGAGATAACTTTATCCAATTTTCTACTTTATCCCAAGATCCACGTTTTCACAGTAAAACTTCTGTTTTATCCGTTAACAACATGAGAAAGGAAAACACAGATGGGAGAACACTGAAGGGGAATTCCTAAATGGGAACAGTTAGCAGCTTTGGAAATGTAGATGTTCAAGAAAAAAAGAAAAAAAAGCAAAACTGAATCATGAGATTATAGAAGATTCCAAAAAATGTAATTTAGCTCGGCCTTCAGCAAACTACAGCCTGTGGGCCAAATCCAGGGTCTGTTTTTGTATAGTCTACTTACTAAGCATGGTTTTTACATTGATACATGTTTGAAAGAAATTGAAAAAATCATATTTTATGATGTGAAAATTGACAAATTAAAATTTGTTGCCCATAAATAAAGTTTTATTGGAACACTGCCACACTCTTTCATTTATGTATTGTCTGTGACTGTTTTTATGCTGTAACAGCAGAGTTGAGAAGTTGGGACAGAGACCATATGAGATGCAGCATGTAAAACATTTATTATCTAGCCCTTTGTAGAAAAGTTTGCATCTCCTGATTTAGAACATTCCCCCAAGTTAATTTTCCTAGCTGATCAAATCATTGCTTACTGCATACCAACTCTGGAATTTCAAGTCCAAATAAATCAATGTGTGCTTTGTATTTTCAGATTTTCTTCTTCTTTTTTTTTATTTCAGCATATTATGGGGGTACAAATGTTTAGGTTACATATATTGCCTTTGCCCCACCCAAGTCAGAGCTTCCAGCATGTCCATCCCCCAGACAATGCACACCGCACCCATTAGGTGTGTATATACCCAACCCCTCCTACTCCTTCCACCTGCTCGACACCTGATGAATGTTACTACTATATGTGCACTTAAGTGCTGGTCAATTAATACCAATTTGATGGTGAGTACATGTGGTGCTTGTTTTTCCATTCTTGGGATACTTCACTTGGTAGAATGGGCTCCAGCTCTATCCAGGTTAACATAAGAGGTGCTAGATCAGATTTTTTTCATTAAAGTTTTTCTTTACAGTAACACAACGTGGGTGAAAATAACCAGTAAGAGCAGTTACCTTGGTCTATTTGTTACTTTAAAAAAATTAAACTGTTTAATTTGTGATAACTATAAACTCACATGCAGTTGTAAGAAATAAAACAGAGAATTACTATATATACTTTATCTTGTATCCAGGGGTAACATCTTGAAAACTATAGTACAATATTACAACCAAGATATTAACATGGACCCAGTCAACATACAAAATATTTATGTTATCATAAGGAATTCTCATGATGCTCTTTTATAGACCCACCTACTTCCCTCCCACTCCCATCCCTGTCTTCATCTCTTAACCACTTATCTGTATCTATAATTTTGGTTTCTATCTAATTTTGTCAAGAATGTAGAAATGAAATCACAGAATGTAACCTTTGGGGACTGGCTTTTTTCACACAGCTTAACTCTCTTAAAGTCCTCCAGATTTTTGAATTTATCAATAGTTTGTTGTTATTGATGAGTAGTATTCCACGGTATGGATGTTCTACTGTAGTTCATTTAACCACTCATCAGTTGAAGGACATCTGGGTTGTTTCCAGTTTTTGGCTATTTTGAATGAAGCTTCTATAAGCATTCATGTACAGATTTTTGTATGACTGTAAATTTTAATTTTGAGGAAATAAATATCCAAAAGCCAAATTGCTGAGTCATATGGTAAAGTATATGTTTAGTTTTTGAAAGAATCTGTCAAACTGCCAAACTGTTTCCTGACTGGCTGTGCCATTTTACATCCCCATTAGCAATATATGAGTGACCCAATATCCTCACTGACATTTAATGTTGCCACTATTTATTAATGTTATTTTTCATATCTTTTGCCCATTTTGCATTTGGATTGTTCAATTTATTTTTACTGTTAAATTGCGAGATGTCTTTGTATTTTGTAGATACTGGTTCTTTGTTAGATATGTGGTTTGAAAATATTTTCTTCCAATGTATAGCTTGTCTTTCCATCCTCTTAATTGAATTTTTGGGGAGGAAATATAATTTCTCTTCAACCCTCTTAAGTTTGTAGTTGGGGCAGACCTTTGTAACAAAAGACAGATTAACAAGAAAAAACACAAGCAACACTATTAATGCATGCAGTTCACGTCCCACAGGAGAAATCTCAACGAAAGGTAACTCAAACCAGTGTCTTAGAACTGTGGCATATATGGCATCTCCAGCAAACAGCAACAAATTTTAGAAAAGTGACAAGACAGAGGAAAGCAGTTTTAAGCTTCCAGAGGAGGGAAACTGTAGGAAGGTAAACATATGAGAAAATGGAGTAAGGCTTGTTTGTAGATTCCTCTGGTGCCATCTCTGAGCTGATAAGAGTTGTCTCCAGAAAGGAGAATTTATATCTTTTCTTTAGGTGGGAAAGGATAAAGATAGAAAGAGTTCTTCCTTAGTTTGCTGCTTCTTAATTGCCTTTAGCTCAAAATTATTTGTGTCAAAGATGCATATTTTGAGGTGGCATTCTGGTTTCCTTTGGACTCTTATGAAACAAAAATGCTTAATTTTGATGGACCAATTTATCAATTTTTTTTATGAATTGCAATTTTGATGTCAATTCTAGTAATTCTTTGCCTAGTCCAAGATCACAAAGATTTTATTCTGTTATTTTCTAAATGTTTTATAGTTTTATGTTTTATATCTAAGTCTGTGATCCATTTTGAGTTAATTTGTGTTTGAAGTGTGAATCTATGTCAAAGATCTCTTTCTCTCTTTCTCTTGTCTGTGGATGTCCAAATGCTCTGCCATCATTTGTTGAAACGGCTATCTTTCCTGCATCAAACTGGTCTTGCATCTTTGTTAAAAATCAAGTGTTAGTTACACATATCTGCATGATTCTCCTTCTAGAC
>NW_012144079.1:237877-253614 GCF_000956105.1 Propithecus coquereli
TTTGGAATTTTTAGAATTTTGATGTATCTGGTATTTTTTAGTGCATTTCTTTGTGTGGTTTTTTAGTGGTTGCTTTATGTGTTATATTACATATACATAACTTATCATGGTCCACTGGTATCTTCATTTTACCAGTTCAAATGAGGTATAGAAACTTTATCTACCTTTTTGTACCTTTACTCTTACCCATTTATAACATAATCATCTTGAATATTTCCTCTCTATACATTTAGAACCATATCAGACAGTGCTGTATTTTTGTTTCCACAATCAAACATAATTTAGAAAACTTCAGAGAAGGAAAAGCTATTATATTTACCCATATTTGTGTTTACTGAATTCTTTCTCCCTTTCTAAAGTTTTAAGTTTCCTTCTTTTATCATTTTCTTTCTGTTTAGACAACTTCCTCAGCTATTCTGTCAGGATAGGTAGGTCTACTTGTGACACATACATTCTCTTCTTAGAGTTCTTCATCTGATAATATCTTAATTTCCCCTCATTCCAAAAGGATATTTATTATGGGTATAAAATTCTAGGTTGATCATTCTTTTCTTTCAGCAATTGAAAATGTTGTCATGTTCCTTCCCTCTGGCCTCCATGGTTTCTGTTGAGAAACTCACTATCCCAATCATTTTTCCCTGTTAGGTAAGATTATGTTGTTTTCTTGCTCCTTTCAAGATTTCTTCTGTCTTTAGTTTTTATACGTTTAACTATGATGTGTTTCATTGTGAATTTCTCTGGGCTCAGCCTGTTTGTGGTTTGCTCAGCTTTTTGAATCTGTATGCTTTTTGCTAAATTTTTGAAGTTTCCAGCCATTATTTCTTTGAGTACATCTTAAGCCTTGCCCTCTTCCCTCTTTCTCAGACTCTAGTAACACAAAGACTAATGTTTTATCTCTTGTTATAGGTCCATGGTTGCCTAAATTTGTTTTCCTTTTTTTTTTTAAAGTATATTTTCTCATTGTTGTTTAGATTGGGTAATTTCTATCGTTCTATTTTCCAGTTCATTGATTCTTTCCTCTGTCCTCTCCACTCTTCTATTCAGTATATCCACTCTTCTGTTGACTACATCCATTGAGGTTTTTTTTTTTAATTTCAGTTATTATATTTTTCAGTTCTAATATTTCCATCTGGTTATTCTTTGTATCTTCTATTTCTTTGCTAAGACTTTTTTTTGCTTGCTTGTTTCGACCATGTTCATAATTGCCCACTGAAGCATCTTCATGACGACAGCTTTACAATTTTTGTGAGATAATTCTAATATCTCTGTCATCTTGATGTTCACATTCACTAACAGTCTTTCTAAAATTCAGTTTGAGATCTTGCTTCTGCTTTGTATAACAAATTATTTTCAGTTGAAACCTGGGCATTTTAGGTATTATGTATGAGATTCTGGTTCTTACTTAAACCTTCTGTTTTAGCTGGCTTTCTCCTACACCACTCCAACAAAGGAAGCAGGGGGTGCCACCTGTCACTGCCACATATACATAGGAGTAACTCCTGCTCCCGTGTTCCTGCTCCCAAGTAGCCCTCCACTGATACCTCTTTGGCTAGCAAGGGCAGAGTGGTTTGTTATCCCCATTGTGGTCTACACTGGTGCCTTGAAAGTTGAGGGATTGGAGGGTGGTCTTTATACTGCTGGGCAGTTTCTAATGTCCTGGATCTCTACTAGGCCTCCTCTGACACCACCTCAGCAGAGAAGAAGAAGAATGCTTCATTATTATTGGGTTTCTAGTAGAAGTTCACGCTCCCCATGTAGTCTCCACTGACACTGTGGGGTGGGGGAGGAACCTTGCTACTCTCCACAGGGATGAAACTCTTAGCTCCCTACTCAGACTTGTCTCACACTACTCTGGTGGGTGGAAGGAAAGGGTGTTGTGGCACCTTGTTTTAGCCTGTCAAGGGTCGATGTCTAGGCTCCCCACTCAGTCTTTGCAGGAGTGGGTGGGCAAGGGACCACAGTGCTTTTCATGGTATTTGACTGGAGCAAAATGATATTGTCCTGATAGTTTCTGTCTTTCTAGGCTGCTCCTTTCTTGGACCTTTGGCTAGGGAAAACAGGCTTTTGTGGGGACTTTTTTTTTGACTGCACCAGTTGGCATTTCTGAGTTTTAGGCTTCTTTAGCTTTCAAAAAGAAAATTCATGTCATTCCTTGGGTCCTGCAGTCCCTAGCTAGTTTGCCATCTTTCTACATTTCAGAGTCTCCTTACATTTGATTTATATATAGTGTCCAGGGTTTTTAATTGTACCTAGCAGGAGAATTAGAAGCAGCTATGTCTATCCAATCTTCCTAGGAGCAAAAGTCTCCTGTTTCTTTTTTTTTAAGTCTTTTTTTTTTTTTTTTTTAGTTGGGAGGGCAGCATACCATATTCCATTAGATTCTTTAAGTTAAACAGAATTATAAAAAAACAAATTAATGAATTTAGTATTAAAATGGGAAAACTTCAGTCAGAGAAAATATCTCCATCTGTAATTTATTTTTAAACATCCATTTCACTTCCACTTTCCAATTTCTACCAGTATTTTTTTCTTGACAGGTTTGTCTCTTTTAGGACCAGAAACACTTCTGTTTGGTAGTGAGTTTTTCTCACTTTGAAGTACTTATTGAATGACATGGGAGTCATGTCCATTTGGTTCATTGCTGTTCCCCTGTGCATATCGTAAGACCTACCACGTACTAGCACTTAATAAATATCTGCTAAATAGGTGAATGAGAACTAGGAATTTAAATTTTCATTTCCATAGGCGGGTTATCTACTGCATTCTTGCTGTGCTGAAACATAGGACATATGTGTCTGCTGTACTTAATTCCCCACCAAATACTCTTCAAGCATGTCATTAAGACACCAGTAGAATTTGTCTAGAATTTTGCAATCTAGGAAAAAACAATTTTAATTTCAACATATGTAGTTTTTGTCTTATGGTTTAGAATTGTGTACGTTTTGAATTACAAACTGGGGGACACCTGATTATTCCTGGGTGTGCGCGCGTGTGCGCATGTTTACGTGCAAATTCCCTCCTATTGCTCCTAAAGAAAGTCATCTGAAGGACATGGCACCAAAATGGCCATTAACCATTTTAGGATATCTTTCCTAGATCCTTGAACCTTTTTTTATTTTTTTGTGGGGGGGAGGGCATGATTTCCTTTTATTAGGCAAGTCATAATTTGAATATCTTTAAAAATCTTTGTTATGTATTGTGCAATGTGTTTATACATGGGGAGGGGTAATGTTAATCCATCATTTTGGTAAGGCACAGAATATAATTTCAATTTTTTCTGCAAACATAATTATACTTTAGATAAAGATCCTCCAATATTGTAACTTTTTTTTAATGGTGTAGCAGGACATGGTTCTTTTTAGTGCTACTCAGTATGTTTGATTTCAGTACTAATCATGCTTGCTTTCCTGCTTGGCTTTAGATTCTGCTTAAGGATATTGTGAAAGATTTAATTCACTCTATTTTTGTTAGAAAGTATGGAAATGTTTGTACATGGGAACTTCCGTTACCCACTAGAATGGCAATTCGTTGGGGAGGGGGAACCATTTCATTTTATTACCTAAGAGCTGTTTATATAGTCCCTGCATCTTTCAAAAACATCTTTCATGCCACACAGGCAAACTGCAGCCAGTGAAGAAATAGAAAGAGCACTTCTCACGTGTGTCAATCTCAGCAAACTTGCACAACAGCTGTGCTAGGTACTGACGAAGATTACCACAGGACCCAATGAAGAGTTTGTGTGGTTGAAGAGACAACTGGCTTTCTCAGGGGGACCACTGTGTTGGAGATTGCAGCAATAGTGCATCCCCACTGTTGCTAGAGGATATTGTGGCCATGTAATACAAAATGGGTGCTAGATAAAATCAGAAAGTAATAAAAATCAAGAAGAAAATTCAGAGATTTTTAAATCTTAAAGTGAGAGACTAAAACAAATGTTTTGGGCTTGTTGCATTCACTTGTAAGGAAAAGGAGACAGACAGACGAATGGGGTGCCTTTAACTCAGAAAACTTGCAGGGCATTCAGTCTTTTCATTTGAGAACCATTTGGGTGTGTTAAGAAATAAAGTTGCAGAGTAGGCATGTTCAGACCTCTATTTGCTACATTTGGTAGGAAAGATTTTTTTTTCCCCTCTTAACTACAAGAAGCCAGAGTTTTCTGTGCAAACGAAACAGGCGTTGCAAGAATCAGATTCACTTTGGACGACTCTTCACATTCCAAGTCATCATTGCGTTAGGCAGCACAATTCCATCTCTGGTTGATGGGCAGAAAAAGTGGGCAGCTTGCCAGGTAGACGTTTCCATGACTCCCAGCCCCCAAAGGTGATGCGTTTTTCAGCTAATTCAATGAAGAGTGGGCTGAACTTTGGGTCTAAACGAGACAATAGCTGCCTTCGCAGTAT
Source organism: Propithecus coquereli (assembly GCF_000956105.1). NCBI lineage: Eukaryota > Metazoa > Chordata > Mammalia > Primates > Indriidae > Propithecus > Propithecus coquereli. The sequence goes on from NW_012144079.1 coordinate 242,278, forward strand.
CAGCAGAATGGTTGATGGGAATGCACTCTACATTTGGCAGAGAATCATGTGACCTTACGACTGAGATTTTGTGATGGTGCCAACAGAGACTTGGAAAGCAGCAACCGTCCTGACTTTTTTCTTCTTTTCTAGCATGGCTCAGAAAATGGTGGATCTTAATACTTGACTTTAGCCAGACTCAGCAAGCGACTGAGCTTTGAAGCACAACTTCGCCTTTATTCTGGGTTTTTTGGCAGGCCACCAGGAGGCTGTCCCTTTCACGCCTGATAAATTCTGCTGCGTATCTCTAAATAGAAAAAAAAAAGGAAAATAATAACAGAATATTGAGGCATAACAAGTGAATCCTAAAATTGTATGTGCTTTTTGTTTTTATGTTTTTTTTTTCTTTTTTGCTTTCTCTGACTGCTGATTTTTTTTTAATGTTAATACCCTTTCTGCTTGCTGAAGATTCCAAGTAGTTGGATCTTTTTTTTTTTTTTTTTGGTTTATAATGAACAGGCATTTGAACTGGGCAAACAGGACGACAGCAGCAGTGAGCATGAGATCATTGCATTGCAGCAGTGTAGCAAACTGGCACCCTGCCTTTTCACCCCTTTGGTTCAGGAGACAAACGTGTGCAATCCTCATTTCTAAAGTCAGCACAGCCTGGAAGGATTCCTGGTCGCTCCCACCTTCTACCATTCTGCTGCCAGTGACGGCAAGGATTGGTGCAGCTTCTGCGCAGTGCTTTGTGCCTGGAATACCGAGAAGGAAGAAAAAGAAGACAAGCACCCTGGTCCTTCTTTTCTGAGAAATAACAGGAGCCCTGAAGAAAAAAATCTGAGTTTGTCCTACTACATGCAAGAGTGCTGAAAAAAATGAGACGCTCCTGCTCAAAAACAAAAACAAAAACAAACAAACAAAAATCCAAACCAAAACAAACCAAAAAAAGCAAACATTGGCTTGTGTAACTACAGAGACATCGGGCTTTGTAAAGCAGCTTTTTAAGGCAACATAACCAAATGAGCCTTCTTTATTTTTATTATTTCAAACAATATGGCATAATTAGCAATATATTGCACTTGGTGAAATCGCACCTTTCATATCAGGTATAACTTTTTTGTTGTTGTTTCTTTTAAAGCCTGCTGTTATATAATAGGGGATCCTTGAACTTTCAGTTTGCTCTTATTTAACTCATCACCCACTTTACTCTTATTAACTTTTTCCTTTTCCTCTCTTGCTCTAATCCTGATTAGAATAGAAACTTAAGTGAAAATAGAAAAATCTCTATGAAAAAGATGGTACATGTTTTTATTTTTGTTACACACAGAAGTTTGGGGGAGACATTACTGTGTTATCTGTGCTTTTTGTGTCCAGTATTAGTTCTGCTATCTAAGAAAAGCGAGTGTTTGTACCTACTTGGTAAAGAAAGTAAATTTTTCATGTGATTCATAATTTGAAATGTGGAAGAAGAAACTTTTTGAACTTCTAGAAAAGGATCATATTAGAATATGCTTTAAACTATCGATAAATAAAGTTGTTTGGGAGAAGCTATATTTAAATTATTTGCAAGGATTTCAGTAGAGCAGAAATAGGAATGAAAAGATCATGTTCTCAGTTGCTAATAGAAAAGAAGCTTGTTCCATAATAATACTCTCTTTTAAAATACATTTTAAAAGAAGTATTTGTCCTAGAGCAGTTGCAAAGAGCATTGGAAATATCCATTAAGTATTTTAGTGGAAAAAGTACATACAAACTTGTTTTAAGTTCAAAACAATGTATTGGCTTAGCAGATAAATGCATTGCATTGTAATTATTTTGTCTGTTTGTAGAAGCAAATTGCTAAGCAATTTAAGCATTTTATAACAAAATCCAGTTTTGCTTGGTTCAATGTGAAAGGATTAGTATACACATTCCACCTATTTTAATTTTGATAAAAAATGTTTTTAAACATGTGTAAAAATTGTTTAAAAAGAAATAATGCTTTTGAAAAATACGGCATATATCAATGAAGCTTACAATTTGCATATTAAGAACTGATGCTATAATATTTTCAAAGAAAAAATAAACTTTATGTAATCTGTTATGCTTTTAAAATCATATTTTATTATATTAAAAATATATAGGTTAAACAATGAGAAATTTTCTAGAACTGATGAATTCTGCCTTCATTTTTGGTATTCTATGAAGAATTATGGGAAATTACAGAAACCTTATATTATGATAACATTCAAATAAAACATTTTATCAGGTTTATTGGTTATTGCTCACTAATTATTTACAAAATAGCTCTTGTTCCTCCATGCCGCTTCAGCTAATGGAACGCCAACTTTCACAGGCTTAATTAATATTGATAAACCTGTTTCCATGTTTCAAGATCCTTTAGTTTAAAAACATTATTTCAAATGTTATTTTTAGGTGCCGTTAATCTCTACACTCTTAATTATCTTATTAAGCTCCATGCCAAATCCAAATCTCTTTTCAGCTTTCACTACTTCATTGTGCAAAACCTGGTCGCTTCTTTAACAGCCATCGTTCTTTCACTTTCAAAATTGTTACTGTGAAAACAACACCAACCAAAATGAACGCATAAATGCAAACTATGAAACCACTTTATATGTCATATGAGTAGCCTTGGGTGGGGCCCTAGGAGTCTTCCAAGCCTTTTTTTTTTTTTAATACTTTAAACGGTTTTGCCCATTTTGATATTGTGTTTTCTTCTCGATCATCAGCTCCCATTCCCACCATCCACTCAGATGCTCCTCCTAGGCAGCAGTTGTCTGATATTTCTCCTTTTGTGGTTGTTTTAGGGAAAAACTTAAAATGGATATGAAAAGTGAAGAAAGGGATCATAGGAGAAAATCATCTCAGGTAAAAATAAAAAACAAAAAAGCAATTTAATATTTCATATGTTTAAAGGAAAACAAAATTCTTTTGACTGTGTTTAGCTATAATTCATTTCATATTCCTTGTGAATCTAGCTGGTGGAATTTTCCTTGATCGTTTTCATTTGAGAATTTATAATATTACCTGTCTTTGTGAAAAATTTTGCCCGAGTTTGTGATCAATGTACAGTTTGCGTCCCTTTGAGTATATACCTGTATATCCATACATATGACATAGGCGCAATACGGTTGAATAGAAAGCTATTTAGGAAAAAGAAAAACTGTATTTTTTTTGTTTGTTGTGCCATATAAAAGAAAGTGAAATCTGGGGGAGGGAAATAAAGTTATGCTTTTTTATCTTTTTCACATGACCTAATAAGACAATGAAACTAAAACATACATTGTTACAGTTATGATAAAACCTAAAACCAATGTTGCCTTTCATTTCACATTTAAATTTATAAATATATGTTGAAATATTTCACTAAAACTGAATGCATAATTGTTCATTATTTACTATAGGTTTTTAATAAGTATTAAAACAATTTAAAAATAAATAATGGTGAAAAATTATGTAGAACAAATTATATAAAGCCTTTAAGAGACATTTTATTTATTTCAAAACATGCAAATACTAAGTAATTAGTATGTAGTAGTATTATTTTTCACAATGAAGATATAATTAAGAAACGCTAAATGATTATAGATATGAGTGAAATAATTCATGATTGTACAACTTATAATTTTGTTGCAGTTGAGTTTAAAATCTTTTAAAAAAGGTGTATGTGGCTGGCTTTATGTTTACTCATGTGTCTGTTTGCTTGTTGTCTGATGGTTTAAAAATTTTTTTAGTAACGATTTATTTTTGTCCAACCTGTTGACCAGATGAAAATTGTACATAGGCATATATTTTAAGTATATCTCTTATAATTAATAAATTTAAATATATTTTGTTTAAGAAAAAAGATATCCTCTTTCATGCAATACATCTGGAGTATAAATGTTAGTGCGGAATAGTAGTAATGATGCCATCGTTAATGTGTCATTGATTTTAGTTTTCTGATATTAATTCTTCTAAATATAGTATCATTCCAACTATAGACACATATGTATATATTTAAGGCTTATAATAATTTCCTGTGTTTTCTACTTAGTGAACAAGATCTCACTTGTTTTATGAGAAAATTATAATGTTACCAATTCCTTGAAACCACTAAGGTTTTATAAAAATTAAAATAAGCACAGACTAACTCACACACAATTAACTTAATAGTTAATTTGGTTTTAATTATAGGCTCATAATACTACATTCATGCCTCACAATTACATAATTCATAATGCATGTATGGATTCTTTTGTTTTCTTTTAAACCTCATCATTAATTAGAATAGTTTAATTCTAAAATATTCACTATTAAAACAAAAGCAATCTGTGAAAAACTATCAATAAACTACTTTTAAAATTCTCATGCATATAAATTTGTAGTTCATTTAGTCTATTTAGGAAGGCCTTTAATGGAGAATATACATCCTTAGAGTTCAGAATTTAAAACATTTATACTAAAGAATCAATATTATCATTTTTGTCTCATAATTGCCTCAGATATTTACAACAAGTTCTCCATGAATAGGGAACCCATGTGAGATGTTGCCCATTGGCATAAACCCGTAGATCCGATCTTGTGGTAAAGTGGACCGCACAAGCTCGCTTCTATGGGTCTGTGTCAGTGTGGTAATCTGACAAAATGCTATACACGTTGCTGCTCAATAATATTTCAATAAATTCCTGTAAAACTCCAGTTGATTATGTATACTCTTGAAGTAATTATATATTCCTTTGTGTTTCATGTATATTTTAATTGTCATCTGTCTTATGAGGCAGGCTTATTGTTGACCACTTGGAAGCATTTAGCACAGCCATTGAAGTTTGATTCCAAGTGCAGTAAATTGCTTAAGAAAGTTGAATTTTTTTTTTTTAGCAGGGGTTGGACCAAGATCTGAATAGATTCTGTTTAGAAACTTCAGTGCACTCTATAGTGGTTAGTGTACCTCATCAACTTCAATAAGAAAATTAAAGGCTATATAACTGGATTTATATGTTACTACTGAGCCTATTTCTCCTGAAAAATGAGGCTGAATGCTATTGACTTTGAATATTATTAATTGTTAGTAGAACTATGGCAGGAGAGAGGTCATAGGACATTTTGTGTGACCCATGCTAGAAACCCAAGAGGTTAGGATAGTACTATGAGACACATTTTAAGTTTTTTGATAAAATGCTAGAATATTATATCTACATCCTTGCCAAGCCCTTAGGTGTATGGCCGCCATATTTGGAGGAGCTGACTGAAGATATGATAAGGAGTTTGAAGCAACATTGGAAGCTGTGTGCATCCGGGTTGAGGTAGTAGGTTGTATGGTTTAGAGTTACACCCTGGGAGTTAACTGTACAACCTTCTAGCTTTCCTTGGAGCACACTTGAGCCATCGAGGAATTCTTCATCACTTTAATCTGACTGAGCCAATTTCTTTCTGTGCAAGAAGGTAATGTGTCATGAGTATTTCAGATCATAGATTTGAGCCTTTATTATTTCATTTAAATGATCGTTTCAGCCCTAACTGTTAGATTATTCCATTTGCATCTACTTACGAACAACGGCAAAATAGCATTTCTAATGGGTTGTTTTTCCATGTTCAAGAAATTTTAAGAACTGGTGGATAGTGAAAAACTGCATTAATATTAAAGCTTGTTTCATCTATAAATTCACAAAATTTGACACTTAATTTTCAGCCTAATCATTGGTCTATTTATATTGGCTACTTAGACACTACAATAAAAAATGTCTGCTAGTGTTAATAACTCCCACAGCACATTATCTGAGTTTTTCTTGTGACACATCACTTTCTACCTGATGTTATGGCTATTTATGTGCTTGTTTATTTTCTCCATACTAGACTGTAAGCCCCTTGAGGGCAAAGTCCATGTTTTATTTTTCATTGTATTGCCCGCAATGCCTTACACGTAACAGGCACCAAATATTTATTGGATGAATGCATGGAGTATAAGACCTCACTCTGTGATGAGTTTCTATTGAATATTTGAATGAATTACAATAATGGTCAAATATCTGAGTTTTGTTTATTGGTCCTAAAGTCGCTTAAATTTCATTCCCAGACTGCTCTTCATTGGTAATATATGTGTCACCCTAGATATACAACTTAAAATTTGGAAATACTCTTCTCTAGAATAAAAAGAATAGAGCAAATTCGTTTTTACTAATTAGTTCATTACAGTAAAAATCCTAAGTTTAGATAATGTATATTTCTGTTGAATTTTAAATACCTTTATTTCCAGATGATTTGGTGTCCCTTTAGCATCGATTTCAACTAAAGGTTATATTTTAAGTCTCATTTAATAATATGATTTTTTAAATCAGATTTTTGTATTCTGTATGTTTCCCTTATCCTCTACCTTTTATTTTTGTACAGCTGTATCTTTGAATAAAGCATAAACAACTAAACCAGAAACATGTCAAGAAATTAATAATAAATGAGTATAATTTGAGGATGGGAACACATTTTTGTTTAAAGGAAAGGCAACCTAAAATATTCTTTATGTTACAAAGTAAATAGGTCTCGAACCTATTAGCTTGTCATCAACTTTAGCAGCAGTTAGTGGTATAATTGGCGTAGTGGGTACTATCTTACACAGATCTTCTTTCAGTCACAGAATTAAATTGTTGTTGACGTTAGAACTTAAATTAACACTCCAAACATGAAACAGGGCATACATAAGAAAATATTTTTGGTTACTAATATATATTAAGAACCCTAAGATACTGGCTATGTGGCGATGAGCTTCCTAGAACAGGCAGGTATCCAAAATGTCTTACTGTCTAAAACTTGCAAACAATGTATAAATAAGGAATTTCTATCCCCCCAACATGTAGAACATGTGATTCTTAGAAAGCTAAATACCAATTTTTTGAAGCAAAATTATTTGACTGGTGCACAAAAGTAAAGAGTATTTATCTCTGTGAAAGAAAATCTTTGCAAGGACTAAACAGTAAGTAATGAATAAGAGGCAGGAGATATAGACCGCCCCCCCAAAAAAAGAAGTCATGAAGAGATGAAAAGGAAAATGAGTAGTATCAAAGAGAAACAACATTGTGTTTAATGGTGGCAGTTCATCACAAAGGTGGGAGAAACAGACAATAGGATGGTAAACAATTATATAAATAATATACATAGTTTATAAATATAAATAAAACCGTAAATAGTTTGCCCTTAAGATTCCTTTCCAGTGTGCTTGTGTATATGTGTGTACCCCAATCCTAAGTGAATATATGTAGAAGCCAAATTGATGATTTCTACATCTATTGATGGGCCAAATAGAATTACTATTGTCAATAAATGTTTATTTCCCTGCAATACAGTAAAGTGTATTACAGAGGTCAACTACAATGTGCAGTTTAAGGATAATCTCACAGAAATACTATAACAAGTTCATAGAATTATGGCCTCTTTTATGTACTATATAGAATGAATAGATAAAATATAGAAGAATAGCTGAAGAATGATGAAGATATAGCTATGATTTATTATGTTAGTCATGCAGAAATCATAAAAAGAATTGTGAAAGGCAGAGGATACAGTTAGCATCAGTGAAGAAAATTTTCAAAACTTCTCTGTAGGGTGAAAATACTACATGGGGGAATTACACTTTTGCCTTTGATTCTTAATAAATGTTGCTGTTCCAGCCGTGGAGGCTATTCAATTTACTATGTATTTATGAATAAATGGCAAATGACAAATATACAAATTGATATGATTTTTTTAAGAAACCAAGATCTAGGACCACTGCTGATATCAATATCTAGAAATAGTTAAATTATGTCTAAGAAACGAAGAATAAACATTGTTCCTTTAGAGGATTGACATTGAGCTATGGCAAAACAATTATCAACTATCCAGATTGAGTAATTCCCTTCAAATTTTAAGTGGTCAAGTTTTACTGTAGACTAAGGTTTCCATATCTGGTAAAGAGGAAGTATTACAATTCAGGAAATGACTAAATATCATCAAATCATACTTTACTTCACCAATATTTCTTTTGATATTTTGGGGTACTAAGTTGGATGTATCTTTATGTTCACAGTGGCTGCTTTACCTTAAATGCTTGGTGGGTTGAGGCAGGAAGGAGTTAGAGTGGAAAAGAAGGGAGGGACGGAAGGAGAGAGGGAAGGAAGAAAAGTAAAACCAAGTACAAAGCAATAGATTGAGCCTTACCAGAAAAGTCCAATTTAGTTCATAATATTAGTTCGTAATATTGTGAACTAAATTGGCTGAAGTAACTATGAGATAATCAGATAAATTACTTGGCAATTAGACTGAGTCTTCTTGAAAACAATCCAGCGTACATGAACTAGGTTATTAGAATAAGTGAGTTGGTTTCTGTAAATAATCATTTAGTTTCTCTTATTCCCTATTATCAAATGCTGACTGATGATCACAGGTGATTCCCCAAGATTACCCAAACGATATGATACAGGATTCTGTCACCCTGAGCTTTATTTCCCACCCATGCCTACTTGCTCTGCCAAAGTATATAGGAATAACTTGTGAGGAAACTGGTCTGGACTGTACCTATACTTGGGCCCCTAATGCCTGCGAAAGATCATTGCATAAAGAATCTGACATACCAGAAGAGCATTTCATCTTTTACTTTAATTCTTACCACCCAAGCAAAACTGTTACCTGTTATTATCATGTTTTTTAACATGATAATATCATGTTCATCTACAAAGCCTTTACTGATTACCTAAGAGAGGATTTCTCAGCTTTGAATCCTCAAGGCCCTTGCAACTTTCATTCCCACAGAGTTTTCTCTGACTTCTGTTAGTAATAATTGCAGTGTCTGAATAATTACCTTTGTACTTCTTGTAATGTACATGCTTTTCTATTTTAAATATATAGGGATTGAATTAATGCCTGTCATTTTGAGTTGAACTTTAGATCATTTATGGGCGATGATAAGAACCTCTAAACAACTTACAATAAACTTGGCCTTAGTAGTAAATTCCTGTGTTATCCAAGATATTTCTAAACTCTCTGGAATATATTATTATAGTATTAGGAGTATTCTGACAGTGTCTAAGAGGTCTACAGGCCAGTCTTGATTAATTCTGTGATATACCATTTGAAGGTGACTTATAAAACTAACTGATCAGCATTATTTATAATAAATCCAAGCCCGTTTGTACAGAAATCCATGTATTTTATAAACTCACAACTCCTACCATAATGTTCAGCTTCTAGGATGGATTCAAGAACGCCTTGGTAAATGAACAAAACATTTTTAAACAAAATAAAAACACTATATAATATAATGGAACAATTCTATATTTAAGGAGACTTCTTCAAACTTTTAAAGTTTAGAATTTAAGAAAAATTAGGAATGTCACTTTTAACTTTTGGGAATTCTGTTTGATGGTTGTTCTTAATACTTTCAAATTGGCATCATCTTGTGTGTGCCTTCATTTTTAACCTTGCTGTATGCTATGTGCAAGGTTTGAGTTAAATCTAGATATTTATCCCCTACGTTTGATGCATCTTAAATCCAAACTCTGTTTCTCTTCACTGTGAACTTGTAGAGCACTTATTTGACTCCAATCATATTTAGCCTGCATTTATAGTTACTTCTTATGTTTATATAGTAAAGTTAAATCATTAGCTATATAGTTTATGTGTATTTTACTCAATAGGCACTTAATAAATACTGTTTAATTGAAATTAAGAATAAAACCAAGATTTATTGATGGTAAGAATGTTAGAGATCATCTGGACCATTTTTCAGATAACCAAACTGAGGCCCAGATGGTTTAATGATTTTGCCAAAGTCAAGCTACTAGTTATGGACATAGCCCAGATTTCTATCCAGTTCAATGATTTCTCCAAGATGAAATATTTTAGGATTCCTGTCATTAGATTTTTAGGTAGTTCTCAATTTTAATGTGCCATTAAACAAATTTTAATGAACTAATTGATTGAAATTAGAGAACAGGGTCTTATTTCTGAAAGGCTGCAAATCACACAGTAATTTATCTTCAGATTCAAATATGACAGGTATGTAATTAAGATGATTTAAAATGAATTCCTTATCCCTTCAATTATGTCTTTCCACATACGATTGCATTCTTATTCTTCTAGGCACAGAGAGGAAGTTATTTACTCTTAGTTTCACCCTGTCTTTCTCCTCCTTCTAGAACGCTTCTCCAGGGGAGGAGAGTATGGCCTAGCAGTAGGTGATATATCTTAAGTAAAAAGGGGAAAACTATTAATTGGTCAACTTGTTAGCATTTTATTGCTTGGGAGAATGAAAGTTAATATGAAATGGTGACCACGACTAAGTTTGACTTCAGGATTCAATTGCCCATGCCCTCCACAAGATATGGAAGATAGTATGCAAGATAGCATATTTAAGTTTAGCAGGGATCATAAATTTAAATAGCCTCAGGATCCAGGTAGTATAATAAGCCAGACTTTAAGACAAGGGAAAGTAATAGGGACTGTGGTAGACCAAAGAAGGCATACTCACCTTTCAGATATCCCCAAATGACTGTGTCAGTCCATAAGAATCTGGCCACCAAGGGCAACCAGTTTTCCATTTCTGATATGATAGCATCACATATTAAAGCAAAATTTCAATAAATATGTTATTTTGGTGACAGCATTTTTGCTTAAAGTTGAACTAGATAATTTTCAGTGTCTATGGTACTTTTAAGCTTTCTAAGGTGCATAAAAAAGAGACCTTCTTACATACTATTATGCTGATGCTATTATTTCAAATAGACATGTATGATCCCTGGCAGTGTAAATATCTCCTGAATTTAACTGACAAAGGAAAAATATTCGTTGGTCAGGCAACAATTAGTAATTGCAATATTATTTTGATGTTTTAATGAAAGAAATGTGGTAGTAATAGTAGTAATTATAGTATTCTTAGTAGTATATACTTTCAGGTAGTATATAGTAGTAATAGTATATACTTTTAGGTTTCCATTTGCATCTGAACTTCAATGTACAAAAAAAAAATTCTTATAATTCTTATTCTCAAGTAATTAATACTATAGATAGATGGATGTATAGCATTTTCAAGTCAGAAAAATCCAAAGGTTTAATACTGTGAACACAATCAGAGTTCAAGCATTTTCATCTCCATGTAAAGTCTTACACTTAGGCAACTGAGTAGAGTTCAAGAGTAAAGTAACATTGATATTATTGTTAATTGTATTTTATTGTGTTATAATTAAAATACCAGTTATGCATAAGTCTGAAATTGGCTCAGGTTCCTGTCCATAAATTTTCAATATAATTTAATCCAATGATTTTAAATTTGGAAAATAGAAATGATACAATCAATTATGAAAATAATAAGTGCCTAGTAATAAAAATGTATATATTTGCAATTTTGCT
>NW_012144079.1:255186-267062 GCF_000956105.1 Propithecus coquereli
GGACAGCTAAAATAGCTGTCATATTAAATTTGAACATTTAACTGTAAATTATTAGACAAATCAAAAAATATAGATTGAGCCCTCTCAGTTCACTATATAAGTGCCTTTATATTCTTACTTATGAATGAGTGGGCTCATTAAAATCATGCATTATAAATGTAGTTTATGAAACATAAAAAGATAGCCATCAGTTCCAGATCAGTGAAAGAACTTGGCCTCACACAAAAATATTGAAAAAATTAGAAAATTGTACCTTTATATCTTTTTTTAAAAAATAAAATATTCGTGTTTTTATGTTTCCCTTTTTAACTATAATTGACCCTTGAACAACACAGAGGTTAGGGGCGATGACCCCCTATGCAGTTGAAAATTTGTGTATAACTTTTGACTCCTAAAAAACTTAACTGCTAGTATCCTACTATTGACTGGAAGCCTCACGAATAACACAATCTATTAACATATATTTTGTATTGCATACATATGACATTATATTATATTCTTACAATAAACTAAGCTAGAGAAAGAAAATTTTATTTAAAAATCATAAGGAAGAGAAAATATTCCACTTTTCATTAAATGTAAGTGGGTCACCATAAAAGTCTTCATCTGGTCTTCATGCTGAGTAAGCAGAGGAAGAGGAGGAAAAGGAGGGATTGGTCTCGCTGACTCTGAGGTGGCAGAGATGGAGGAGGTGGAAAGGAGGCAGGAAAGGCAGGCACACTGGGTGTGAGTTTTATTGAAAAAATCCACATGTCAGTAGACCCACGCATTTCAAACCCATATTGTTCAAAGATCAACTGTGATATTTCTGTTTAATCTACCTACTACTGATCCCAAACACATCAGGTAGGATGGCTTCTACTATAATAGTATTAGTTCTCTTATAGCTATAAGAGAACCACAATCAAGGTTATATATAAAAGTTCCCTGTGACCACATACAGGGTGGTAAATTCCAGGACTGAAACAGATGTGTCTTACACCAAAGGATTTGATTTCAACTGCATTGTTATAATGCCTCCCCAACCTGAAAGCAACCGGCATTCATAGTAAAAATTTGAAAGTAAGATTTACTCCGCTTCCTTTAGAATACAAGTTCATTCTCATTAGTGCAACTAGCCAGCCCTTCTTATGCTTCCAGAGACTTTCTAGACCAGTGTTTCAATTTGGAGATCCACACAATGAAAGTTCAATAAGCGCTTTTCTGTTTGTGACTTTTTAAAATATATAATAGCATATGGTTGTAAACCCTATCTTAAAAAGGCAAAAACATTTGCTCCTAACTGGGGATTTATCAGTTCTGTGTGGTAAAATGTTTATCTAATGATAAAAAGAAATATTGAACAATATCTCTCAGTCTTTTATGTCATGATTACTTTTATTTTTAAAGTCCTAAGTATTTCAAAACACGGGAGTAATAATTTGTAACAAACCTTACCTCAGGGACTAGTTGAGATTAAGCGACTAATATTTAGGATGCATCTAACATTGTTCCTTATATAATCTAGGGATTCAGAGAAGATTCTCTTTTTCTTTCCCCCTCTTCTAATGATATTGGTGTGACCCTTTGCTTATAATTCTCTTCCTTGCTCTGGGTTTTAAGAACAGGGACCCTGAACTTTATTGCTTAAGGTCTTGAAATGGGGGGACGTGGGGTAGGAAGTGGATGTAGTTTGTAAAAGTCCTCAATGTTATTCAGATTTTACCTCCACATAGGTACCTATTCTAATAATCATTCATCTTGTGATATGACTTCAGAGACCTATGAAAAGGTCGCCCCTTCTTTAAAATAGCTTGATCTTACATTGCACATTAAACTTGGAGCACAGTGATTGACTATTCCCTGCTCCCCAATAATACAGGGATTGAACTCCAGCCCTGTAGTTAGGACCCCTGAATTGAGGACAAGTCTGGGCAACCATGAGTATAAAAGTTGACCTTTTCATCAGTACTTTGTGATCTTCACCTGTAAAGTGAAAATTATATCACCCGTATTGCAAGATTTTTGTGAGAATTAAAAGATTATATGCATGTGGCATTTAATAATCATGGTGCTTAGTAGATAATAGGAGTTGGATAAAATGTAATTATTATCATTACACATATTAAATGATACGGTGTGTTGTTTATTTATTTAAAGGTCACACATGTCAGTGCTGCAGCATTTATATTGGCAGAGCCAGCCACAGGAGATGTGGGGAAGTGGTTGTTTTTTCTGAGATTGCCCCTTTGTCTTCTAAACATCATGATATTGCTGCCTGGATTTGCTGCTTGGAATAAGCCCCATTTCAGATATTCCTTTTATTGTTAGGTCATGGTAGGCAGTATGTCTCACCTTTTCCATCTGAAATTATAGTCCCTCTTCATGTGTCTGAAGTTAATTCTTTTCCTTTTTGTTTTGTTTATTTTAAAAACATAAATAATCTTGTCCCTACAAGATTGTATATATGCAAATAAAGTGAAATGATAAATTGCTTAAGTGTCTTAGTTTGCCTATCTGTAAAATAGTGGTCATAAACTTTTCCTATTGCACTTCTCTGGACTGTTGAGAAAATAAAAATACGTAATGTTGAAAAAAAGAGCACCAGCATTCCATTATATAGAAAATTAAGTCATTTCAACTTATCTACAAGAAGTTTGATAAGCAGACTTCCAGAGAAGGAGAAGTGGCAAAGTATTCTTTAACTGTTTATTCCCCAAGGAGAGGTTCTTTCTCTCAATCTCTTAATTTTTTTTATTTCAGAATATTATGGGGGTACATATGTTTTGGTTACATGGATTGCTTTAGTACCACTTGAGTCAAAGTTATAAATGTGCCCATCACCCAGATAGTGTACATTGTACCCATTAGGTATGATTTCACCCATCCCCTCCTCTCCTGCTCACCTGCATGATTTCCACTGAATTTTACGTCCATCTGTGCCCGTGAGTGCTGACTGATTAGTTCCAATTTAATAGTGAGTCCATGTAGTCTTTGTTTTCCCATTCTAGCAATACTTCACTCAGGAGGATGATCTCTAGTTCCATCCAGATTGTTGCAAAAGGTATTTATTTTTTTAATGTCTGAGTAGTACCCTATGGTGTACATATACCACATTTTGTTAATCCATTCATGAATTGATGGACACTTAGGTTGATTCCACATCTTTGTGATTATGAATTGTGCTGCAGTAAACATTCTAGTGCAAGTGTCTTTTTGATACGGTAATTTTTTTTCCTTTGAGTAAATACCCAGTAGTGGAATTACTGGATCAAATGGTAGGTCTACTTGTAGTTCTTTGAGTAATCTCCATACTATTTTCCACAGAGTTTTCAGTAGTTTGCGGTCCCATCAACAGTGTGTAAGTGTTCCTTTCTCTCCACATCCATTACAGCATCTGTTGTTTTGGGACTTTTTGGTAAAAGTCATTCTCTCTGGGGTTGGCTGATATCTCTTTGTGGTTTTGATTTGCATTTCTCTGATTATTAGTGACATTGAACATTTTTTCATATGTTTATTGGCCATTAGTCTATCTTCTTTGGAAAACCTTCCATTCATGTCTTTTGCCCACTAAATCTAAGACATGAAACCATAAGAATTCTAGTAGAAAATGTTGGAAAAACCCTTTTAGATATTGGCCCAGGCAAGAAATTTATGAAAAAGACCCCAAGGGCAAGCATAACAACAACAAAAATAAATAAATGGGACTTGATTAAATTAAAAAGCTTCTGCACAGCCAAGAAAACAATCAACAGAGCAAATAGACAACCTGCAGAATGGGAGAAAATATTCATATGCTATACATCTGATAAAGGTCTAGTAACCAGAATCTACAAAGAACTCAAGCAATTCAGCAAGGAAAAATCTCTCAATCTCTTAGTATCTCTCTTTGTCCTTCTGTTTCTCTCTGTCTGTCTTTGCCTCTCTCTTGTGTGTGTCTACATCCTTTTTATATTTCTATTCCTCAACTCTTTGCATAGTGAATATTTCCATGTTTGCATGTGAATTCTTTTTTCATATCTAGCCAAGTGCCAAAAATAAGAATGTTAAATATTTGATAGATAAATGAATTGCTTAATTAATTAAATTGGTTAATAAGATAAGCAGTAGAAATGTAGATTTTAGTTCTTATGAAATTGAAAGCTATTGGCTGTGTTGTAATTAATTTATTAATAGTTTGGCAAACTTGGTCACCATCTCAGTCAGGGTTGCCACAGCAAGTTAGTTCAGTCCTGTAATTTCTTACTAATTTTTTAATAAAGTCAATCATTTTCTTATAAGTGAAGCATACACACCATGCCTATTTGCTAAGATTTATTCCATTAAAACTTCTCATAAAAATTATGAATGTCTATGTTTCATGTTTAATTTTAATGTTTTTCAATCTAAGTTCAGTGTGTCATGCTAATCCAGTGAAAATGTGTTCAGCAATTTTACTGTAACCAATTTTCATTTTAGATAGTGGGCAGGAGGTTTTTGAAGTGTGTTCAAAAGTTTGTGAGGTTTTGAACATTGTTCTCTTTCCCTCTTTTCCTCAGGCAGGATAGAGTACTATGTCAGAGTACTGGATGGTTTCCCAAATCAGGATAACTTCCAGGGAGGAAGAAACACAGACGTCTAAAGTTCGGTGGTATAAAGCATTTATAGCACTGCTCTGATCCTGGCCCACAAATCTGCAGAAAGGACATACCACCTCCCTGGGTGGTGGATGAGAGCCTGAATGCTCTCCAGGAAATAGCATCTTCACCTACTTTGATTCTTAGTACTCCCTTTATGGCTTTGTCAGAGATTTTGGGAGCTGGGATAATGAGCTTGTCTATTTCCAACAGCTGATTATTTTACCAATGGCTATGAAAAGTACTATGGTCTTCAGAACAGGTTTTCTCAGATTTGCTGGATAATTGCTGGGATCAGGGAAGATAGACTTTCTTTCCTTGCTTAGTTTCATTACAAAGCAGGGACTTTGATGTAAAGCTGGCAGATTTAGCAAATAAAAATATGGGATACTTAGTTAAATTTAATTTGAGGTAGCCAAGAATAATTTTATAATGTTAGTATATCCAATATATTATGTTGTTTTCATTGCTTATCTGAAATTCTAATTTTACTGAGCATCCTATATTTTTGTTGGCAACTCTATTTAGATAGAATTTTCCATAATGAAGTGTCTTATCCCCATTTCTCCATATATGCCCCACTCTCATTAAATAAGGGAATACAAGCTAATAAAGTAGAATAAGATTTATTAATGACATATCAGGGGAAAACATACAAAATTAATATAATGATTTATATTAAGTTAATAGAAAATTAGAGAGAAACCTTTTTTCCTAAATGTTAGGAACATGTTAAATTCACACTAGGCTGTATTTACTTTATATGGTTAAACAAAGTAGTTTAGCAAATGACATTTAATAAATAGAAGCCAGTTTATAATATCAGCATAAACTTTTGAGGAATAAAAATTTGTTGCAGTGTCAAAGCCACATTACCTGTTGGTTTCTTTGCATTAGTTACTACAATTGTGTGTGTGTGTGTGTGTGTGTGTGTGTATGTGTGTGTGTGAATTCTGAAGGGAAATTTTTCCAGAATATGAACATTCCAGTTAAAGTAATTTTACTTCTCTGTTAGTGTACAGCATTACTTGCTTTTCACATGATCAATTACTATCAGTTACGTCATAATCTTTGTCAGCTTTTTAAACATCAGTTGCCATAATAAGATAAATCTTATACATATAACCTGTGCTGTGTCTGTTAGCCCCAGACTCCAGTGAATATGTTACATGGCACCTAGAGGTCTGTGATACCCATTCCCTCACTGTGTTCGTGCATGTCACAGCCTCACCTTTTCTCAGAGCCTGATCTCTTCTTCCCTGACCGCCATGACTGCCCCAGCTCAGCGGCTCTCACCCTTTCCCGTTTTGCTCAGACACTCACCAGAGCTGAGCTGTCCAGCCAAGTCTCCCGACACTCATCAGCTTCCAGTTCTCTACTATTCTTTCAGCCTTGAGCAGAATCACAGACCTGGAAACTTTCAAAGTGTCACCCAAAGTCACGCATATGCTTGCCCACATGTTCGCATGCAATCAATCTTTTTCTTTAATGAGGGAATTTATTGTGCAAATTTGACTCCATCTCTCTTATTTTATATAGAAGAACACAGTAAGCACATAAAGATGAAGAGATTGTTTTCAGAGTCATGTAGTTACAAGTCAAGGCTGGAACCCAGATCTCGTTATTGTTAATAAATCAATCTTTTAAGAGACTTAAGTTCTTTTTGTGTAATATGGAATCACTCTGGTCCTCAAATGGTATTTTTGTGAGAGTTAAATATGAGCTTAAAGTACTGAATTGAACTGCTTCATAGCGGACATTCAGAAAATGTCTGTTTCCTCCCCATTTTCACTAAAGTGAAGAGGGTATGTGAGAGACAATTTGTTAGACCTGACTTTGGTTGGAGCTAAGAACTCCATTCATTTCCTAAAACACTGAACAAATTTATTTAACTTTTTTGTTCCTGGAGATAGTTTCTTGTCACCCAGGAATGTTCTGCGATTATGTAATACTGTAATCTTTCTATTTTAGAACTTGACTCATTAATTAGCACGTAGTTGTAACTCAAGTATTTTCAAATGAATACATTCATGAGTAAATGATAGTGTCCAATGTTGTTATGAGTTTCCAGCTGTTTAATGACACATTTGAGTGTTGGATTTTAAAAATTTGTACCATATGTCTAAATTAAATTTTTTTCTCATTTGCACAATATTTCACTTTGACCCTCATTTAAGCCTCTGGCCTTCTTTAACCTTCTTACGCTCCTTCCCCTCTCTATACTTCTCTGCTCAAAGAGTAGCATATATTTTGCAAAGGTTTTGTGATCTTGTCTACCAATAAAGTTTAAATTCCTCTGCAGGACAGTAAGAAACTTTACAATCTGATTTCAGTGTACATCAGGGTATCTCTTCATTTCCTTGCATCACCACTTTCCAACCCAAACCCACATACCACCACTCTATTTCACTCATGGGAGGCTCCTTGCACAAAAGTAGCTCATGAAATGGAAGGCGATAACATGCATAAGCACAGGCTTTGGAATGAGACACTGTGCAAATATGGCTGTAGCATTTTGTAGCTGTAGGGAATATCTCTATAAACCCCACTTGTTTTATCTATAACTAGGATAACAATACATCATAGAGCTCCTGCATGAGTAAATGATATGGCATAATTTAAATTATGTCATAAATTGCTTGGCACAGGGATGACAATAAGCAGAAGCTATTGTGACACAATATAGACAAATATGAAAGTTTTTGCTTATTTTGTTCCTTCTACCTGAAAAGTTTTGAATTACTCTCATTTCTGGCAAAATTTAATTTATTCTTCGAGATCTGCTTATCTCTTATCTTCACATTAAGATCAATTGTTAATGATTAAGTTGCATGCTCTGGCATTTCCACTCTTATTTCTTAATTGTCATTGTATCATCCTCTGTTCTGACTTTTCTCTAGATTGCCACTTTTTAAAAGATTGGTCATAGTAATAAAAGTGAAGAGGACTTTGGCAATCATTTACACCAACATCCTCATTTAATAGCTAAGAAAACTAAAGTTGAAACTCGTTGATAACTTATTTTTATGAAATTTTTGTATAATTTCTGCCTCCTTAGTAGTCTGTGAATTTCCAAAAAGTGGAAAGCTATGTCTGTCTGTCTTGGTATCCATAATGATTGACATAGGCTGGTAGTAGATATTTCTGGAATAAGAGATTGTCATGAAAGTACTTCTGGCCTCACTTCTGAATTCTAGGGTAGTGCTCTTTTGTGCTATCTTGTGTTTCCTTTCATTCAAATTTCATCTTATTCTACAGATTCACTTACTAAAAATCTTTCTTGAAATTTTTGAACATCCTGGAGTGGTCCATATAAAACTGATCTTTATAAGACACGGGAACTCTTCTGGCTCTATAGTGCAATCACATGTTTGTGGAGTTCTAAAGATGCGTATGCTCCTAGAGGCTGATCAAGGGAAAATTAAAACTGAAACAATATATTTTTTTTTTCTAGCTAAGTATATTAGGACATGTAGATCTAGCCATGATATCACATCCAGTGGTCCTTTCTTGTGGCTAACAATTGATTGTTTCAACCTTAACTTCATAGTAATGCCTGTGTTGTGTTGATCTCAGCTGCCTGCAGACCACTTTCGTGCTTGTTGCTTCATTTCTATTCTATAATAACCCAGAGAGAAGGAGGGAAGTGAATAGATTCTGTGTTTTATAGATGAGGAAACTAAGGCTTGGTTTGAGTTCAGATTTCCTCTCTCCGATCAGGGTGTTCTTATGCTGTACAATTTTGGCTTCCTTCTCTCCGTTGGGGCTGCCTTAGACCTGTGGCTGAACTATTCTACACCAGCCAGAGAAACCTAACATTTCTCCAGGTAAATTCTAGCGAAGTTTCTATAGCAGCCATGGGCTACAGAACCATTGAGTCCCCATGCTAAAGTTCTCTTTGGGTCCTTAAATTAAACAGCTGGCTAGTTCAAATTGTGGTTTAGGGATGCAAAGTCTGTGTTTAGTAATTAGCACTTGAACTGAGCAGTACCCTTCAATGAGTCTTTCATTTTCCTGCTCCAGGGAGAAAGAGAGAGAGAGAGAAAGAGAGAGAGAGAGAGAGAGAGAGATGAACAAATACACACTGAGCATGTTCCAGTGTCAGATTGTCAGAGTTTGAATCACTTGTTAGATTTATGGCCTTAAAACAAGTTCTTTAACTTTTCTGTGCCTCAGATGCTGCCTCTGCAAAGCAGTGTCAACCTCAAAGGTTCTTGAAAAGGGTGAATGAAATAACAAATGTAATAGAACAGTGCTTGGCTCATATGAGCGCTCCATAAATGTCAACTCCTAATCGTTACTATTCATTACATTGTGAAAATTAAAAGTGACAGCTTCATCCAAACTGAATTGATCATATGCATATTTTTCCTTATGTAAATAAACTGAATTCCTTTTAAAACAAGAAATAAAGGGGGTCAGAATTAATTTCTTTATAATTAGATGATTTTGGTTAATTCTATTTTTAGCAAAAGTATCTTTTCCAGTTTTGACCCTGTTGGAAATTGAGCCCACCTCATCTGTCATTAGTGGTACTACATTGGGAATGTATATAACCTTATGTTGAAAGTAAAATTATAAGTGCAATTCTTTATTGACACTTGCTTGAAATTCATCCCTTTTGAGTTACATGCTAATGATGAAAAATGGAAATTTGCTACAAGCATTCAGGTTTAATTTAGACACAAGTTAATATTATTTGCCTGTGATATGTTTAGCATTCCAAAACTGCTTTCTGATTTATCTTATCATATCTATTGTAAAACTGACAATTATTAATCATTCTAGTCAAGCAGTTAGGACACTATAAGGCAGAGTATTAATATATTATAGCTCTGCAAATCGCATAATTTTTTAAGATCTATCCCTACCATTTGATGGGGCATTGTAGGTCCTTCTCCTCAAGAAAATGGAAAATATTCTGTGCTGGCAATTGTCAGTAAAAAAAAGAAATTTGTCTCATATGAATATTAATATTCCTTATAGTCATCATTTGCAGCATTTCATTTTCCAAATGCACTTTCTAAAGATATGTAGTATTATGATCCATTACTAACCACTAATGGAGAATTTTATGACTAACTTTTGTACCAAAAATGATTATTTGCTGTGTGAGGATAGATTTGCAAAACAAGATGTGGTAGCATTCAAATGGCCACTTATTTTTAGTAGAAGGCTGCCCTAACTGTGGTCTAAAACTTAAATTTCCATTTCATGGCATCGTTATCATGAGGCCCAGATGGGTGTCTTTTGCACTTAAGAAGCATAAGGGAAACCAATTTGATTAAAATAGGCTGTTTCTTATCATTAGGAAATTTGGAGATGAAAAAGTAATGATTTGTGCAACAAAAGTATGCTAAAGCCATGTTCATCTTCCAAGGTAATTAGCAATTCTGTTCTTTTAGAAATCAGTAAAGCAACAGATCTTTTTTTTATTGGATGTTCTTTTTAAGAGAATAGTGGGTATAATACTTGATGGGTCAAACTGAACAAAGCAAACTATTTGATTTATGGTGTGAATATTATGGGAATTATTCCATAGCTCATTTCTTCCTCTCAATCTGTGAAATTGTTCTTTTAAACTTAATTTATAACCAAAATTTCTAAAATATTCAAGAATCTCATCTTATAATAGCATCAGAATTCTTTCTTATTTTCATGCATGATGTTCGATATCTGGATCCATTAAAGTCATTTTAACATTTCTTCCTCTATTGATGTTGCTACAGTTCATTTAAAATATTGATATGTGAGGATGATTATGAAGTAAACAATGATGTAGTAAAACACAATTTACATAGTGCTCAAAGTGGTTCAGAGGGTAAATAGTGCTCAAAAAAGATTTTTTTTTTAATAACATCTAGGATTTACTCATGCTTAAATTTTAAGTATGTATTTTATAACTAATCTCTATTGATAACTCCTTCAAACACTATTTCTATGTAGTTTAAAGTGTAAATTAGTAGGATAAAGAAAATAATTATTAAATAAAATAGAAGATTAAGTGACCTGCCTGCAGCCACGGAGTTAGTTCATGGCTATGCCAAGAATCTAACCTAGATTTTCTCGTTTGCCCACGTTCTTTTCACTGCTCCTTTAAAGAAGCCAATGTTTTAGGACAACTGACCTCAATACGTGATTCAGTATCTCTATTTGTCAACACAAAATACACTTCGCACTATCGTGGTGTTTAAATGAAAGAGACAAAACATAAATGCTAATGTGACGCCCAATATGTAATGATTAACCACAAAAAGCAACATAATGTGATAAACATTCATTAAACTGCCAATTCTGTCAAATAAATATTTCTGGGGAGAGTATTCTTTTTACTTTCAGGAATACCAGTAATTAATAAATAACATAAATACATAATACCAGTAATTAATAAAAGGTGAAACCACCCAGTGGTAAAATACTTTCAGATTTCTAAAAACTAATTTGGTAATGGGCAATATATTCAGGAACATTATTAAGTTGTTGTGGTTTTTTTTGCATCACAGAGATGTAATTCTGCTATTTCTTTTGGTAGAACATATGCTAAATCATAAGAGTGATGAGTAAGGTTAAGTTAGGCAATTTTTGGAAATGTAGTTCTAGATAGAAAACTTCCTAAATGATGAAAGAAAAAAAGAATAAGAATAAGTTAGCTTAAATTTTTTCTGTACAAGTTAGAACCAGATGAACCATAGAAGATTACAAAAGCATTGTGGCATGACCTTTGGAACAAGGCTAAGATGTGAGGAATTTAAGAATCTCCCCCTACACACACTGCATCATGCTCTTGCTCTTTCCTACAGGACTTTTCCTTTCCTATTCCATTGCCTGAAATATTCATCTGACATACGTCAGGTTTTAGATACCACATTCTCCAAGAATCCTCCGCAGATTCTTGGTGTCTGTGATGAGGACTCTCCAGTGTGTTCCGTAGCATCTGTACTTTGCCCAGCCTTTGTCACAATATAATCAACAGACCAATTGCAGTTGCCCATTTACCTGGCATCATTCCCCACAAGACGCCACTTCGTGAAGACAGAAACTGGGCGTTCGATTGTTTAACTCAGTAAGTAATCAATTCTGACTGAGTGAAGGGAATCCAGGCTCTGGACAATTCTTTGTAGCATACACACACAGACTCTCTTTTGAGACTCTTTGCAACTCTTTACTGCACCCATATTACAGATGAGGAAGGTGAGACTCAGGCAGATTAAGAGGTCACACACCGTAAATGACAGATTGAGGAAATCAAGCCCATTCTCTTTCCTCACTTATTCTTTCATT
>NW_012144079.1:267682-270574 GCF_000956105.1 Propithecus coquereli
TGGATGCCTAAACTCATTTCACTTCTCATAGTTTTTATATTATTCTTCAGAGAAAAGGAAATAGCCATGGAAAATTATGGCATTTAATAATGGCAATTAAAAATATTTTACTGAATGAAAAATAAATAAATGTCAATAAACCACATGAGTCTATTTGCATTTCTTAATAATCACCGAGCCGTTCAAACTGAGAACAATGAAAAGCTCATAAAGAACAAGCATGAACGTAACAGGAAACTGGATTTTCTTGAGGGAGGGAATCTTGCTTCGTTAATCTGGGTATCTCCAGTGCTAAGCTTGATGGCTCCTTCATGGTTGAAAAGCCCCAACCGCGATGAGAACTTCATTCTCTAATTTAAAAATAGAGTAAATAAAACAAAAACTGAAAGGACCTTAACCAAATTGTATAAAATGAAATTTTGCTCTAAATGTCTAATTCCATAAACCTACAAGCAGCCAGTAGCCAGTGATTAAAAGCTAGGGAGCCCACTGGGTGTTAAAAAGTATTACCTGTTTCCTACTGAAGCAGCGGAACCAGTTAAAATGGGTAGAAGCCAATAAGGGGGCATTCACCCCTTTCAAGCATCCAAGGAATGCAGATTCAACACATTCCAGGAGCACCTCCCCCGCTGGAGACTGCTCGGCCCAGTGGCTGTCCACCTCTAGTCACATCGTGCAAAAATTAGTACGAAAACAAAAGAAATGTTTTTCTGGATTTGTCACATTGCTCCACACTGGTGACCCTTTCTCTTGTAATCAGGAGAAAGGAAGTAATAATCCCCATGTGAAAAGGAGAAAAGTATGTACCCAAAATTTCTAAAAGGATGTGGAAGGAACAGCAGGATTAGACATAGTAGCCCACGTAGAAATATTCCGGGATTTGCTAGATATTTTTTTCTTCTGATCACTCTTTATAATTCATTGGTTAAATTCCCATCTGACCACCCCCAACTGATTGCTCAGATTTTCTTAGGGCAAAATGGAGGAGGAGGTGTTTAAGTTCAAATTAGGCTACCCCTACCTGTGGTTTAGTAATGAGAATGGAGTCCTTAGACAAAAAGCCCTGTCCTTATTAGTGCTCATAAATCATCTGTTTGCCGCATACAAATCAAGCCCTTTAGGAAACCTATTCCACCTTTTATAATCAGAAGCAGTAAGTCAGCAAAATGGGCTAATTGTACTATATCACTAGTTTTTACTGCTATGGAGATATCTGTAGATACCCTTCTAGGGACCCTATAACTTCATATGTATGTAAATGACTTGCTCCCAATTCCTTTACATTCTATCAATGTCAACTGTATTTTGTTTAAAAATGAGCCCCATATAGCAAAAATTTCTACTGCACTAAAGTAAGATAATTGTAGTGGAATCTAGCAATTATCTGTTTACTATGATTTCGTTTTAAACCCTGTTTTTTAATAATGTCTTTATGCATTAACACCTGTTGTAAAACATTTGATCACTTTTTCACCAGATAGGCAATATGCTTCAATCTTTTCTGAAAAAAAAAAAATCTTCATATTCCAGCTTCATGTTTTAGGAAGCACCTAATTCAACATTTTCTTTTCATTATAGTCACATAATAACTTGAGGTCATATCTTGCTTTTAATAACCCCTCTCTTTTCTAAATTATAGATTAGGAGGTATGGACTTGTGTGTTTACTACAGAACAAACCCTGGACATGTTTTGATTTTGCGTATAAGACCTGTCTTTATGTAAATATTTAAACAAAATATTTTAAAATAAATGGCTTTTATTATTGCCTGTTATGTCATTTTCTATTGAAAGTGAATTTTATACTAAATTCTAGTTGATTTAGATTCTTAAAGCAGTATATCCTAGTCCATCCTTGTATGAGACATGGTTAGTAAGACAGGCTAGCTGTATGGGATCAAAAGCGAGAAAGAAATTTTTCCCAAAATAGTTGTTTGTTTATACCATCCAGCCTATTAAACAATGTCTGTTCCTGGGTATTAGCTGGGTGGTGTTTTCCTGATATTAAAGCTATATACTCTTGGCATTTGTGATTTTTATCATTCTCAGGTAGAATAAATTAACTCAAGCATCTTGCCTTTATAATCATCTACAGAAGATATAATAAGTTACAGTATAGGACCTCCAATAAGATTTTGTCTACTTCTGTTGGTCAGTGTATGGATATTTAAGAGGTAGGTAAGAGTATATCTGCAACATTATGAATAACATTTTGGTGCTGAAACCAATGTGGCTTTTAATATGATGTATCCACTTATATGGCACTCAAGACAGTGCCTGTTCCTGACCGTTCATGCTTACAATTCTCCTTTACCCATTTTTACCTGACTTTCTACTCCCAAATCCCTCTCGTGGGAGTGTTTGAAATGTGATGGCTTAAAAAAATAATAAATTGGGGAATAAGAAGTATAATAAACAGATTTTCACTGTTTTAAATACCATAATTTAAACATTAAAAGAGTTTTTGTATATGTTCAAAATTGAAAATTAAAAAGCAAATGTAAAAATTTCAATAATAATATCATAAATACCTCACCCTAAACCTAAAATTCTGCCTATTGAAAACTCCATAAATGTTAAATAGAATTAGTCAGGAAAGAGTTCCTTGAGTAGTGAACTATATCCTGCATTGTCAGCCTATGACATCTATGGCCAAGTATTTTGTACCCTAAATTCATAAAATGTATATTTTTAAAATCTTTAAAATGTAAAACCTTCCATCAAATAGAAGAGTTTGTCCTTAATTTAACTGTAGATCCTATAACTTTACAATATTCTTTTGTCACTTGCCAAAAGGAGGTTTGTTATTTTTCCTTTTCTTAAGGAAAGCTTTAGAGAGAGAACACAGATCTTTTAAATTTTGAAATGCACCCATCATACCCAGTTCCTTCCC
>NW_012144079.1:272054-273844 GCF_000956105.1 Propithecus coquereli
AAAACCTTAATTTTGAATAGCTGTCAATAGCCATATTCATATGACTAGAATATGAAATTCTTCAAAAAAATGTTAATGTACAAATAATTATAATGGTTCTGTACTTTAAATTTATTAGGTATCTATACATATTCTGAAGAAAGATGAAATGCTTATCTTTGGAGTGGCTTAAATTTTTTTGTCTCATTTTTCTCAGGAATATTCATATATTTTGGAGCAGCCAATATTCATATCACTTCACAAAATGCCAGGCTATTATGCTTTAGTAGAAGGGCATATTTCCCTCACATTTTATTAATGAATCTATTTCATGAATTTTTCTTTCCAAGTGTCCTATAACTTGAATTATCCTTCCTTTGCTTATGTTAAATTCAGTTTTATAAGCCTACTTAGAATGCTGATGTGCAAATAGTTTTTTGAAGCTCAGATTTTAGGCTCTGTTTAGTTTAGTTTAATTATTTATTCCAATTAAACATTATTCTTACCCCTCACCCCAGTGCCTTTTACGTGGTAGTAGAAGTCAGTCCTGTCTGATGCAGGAAAATCAGGAGTGCATTTAGCAGATAAAGTAGTCAATGAGTTTACATTAAGTGATGGCTCTTTGACGTTTGTTGAGTCCACATGTCACACCACCATAGCTAGAGTGACACTTTTTGAGCTATGGACAGCTAGCCTTCCTCTTGATGCATATATTTTTCACCATTGCCAGCCTTTTTTTTCCATTTATTATTTTTGCCAGGGAGGCTAGAGCCTCATATTAGCCTTGGTTATATTCACCTTCCATGAATGCATATATTACTTACATCATATCTCAATTGGACCCATTCTTTAATAAAAATTTTAAAACTAAGTCCTCTCCTAATACTTTTTCAAAAAAATAAACTACTGTTAGTTCCAGATAAGGCTAAAAGTTGATTTTCTCATTCTGTATTTTTAACCTAGAACTAAGCCATGTTCTCTGACAACCAGACCTCTTCTTATTATCAGAAGCATGGTTAGCGTAACCTAAAGCTCCAATTTGTTATAACATTTATGGAACTCAGTTTTCTAGCTAGTTCTTTCTTTGTCAAATTATCTTTTCTTAGAGCTCTCTTATTACTTCTCTTAGGGAGGACTTGAAGGTTTTCTCAGTCACAACTTGAAAATGTGTAATGAATTTTGCATGTATATGGAGATAGAAGTGGAGGTACATTGTTGCTTGAAAACAGGTCTAGCATATTTTTAAAAATGGCTAAATTAAATAGAATCAACATATGTTAACAAAACACTAGCTAAACTACTACCATCTCCACTTCAGCTGAAGATAACTGAGTAAGATAAATAAGGTTTTTTCTGAAGTAATCACTAAAGTCTCAAAGAAAAAAGAGGCACTCACAAAATTACCAAGTCTGATGAATGAATCACTTAAAAGTTTGATTAAAAGCCAATGGAAATTTTAGGAATGGAAGCAAAATACATTTTGAATGTAGGTAGAAACAGAGGTACACTCAATGGTCAAACATAGTAGGATTTCTGTATTCCATGGTTGCATTAAGTGATGGGGGATACAGACCTGAAGGCATGGTTTTCCCGGTATCTCCACCCATCGCAAAGTGCACAAGCAGTGGGTGATATGGAGGTTGTCAAATAAATCCTAAACGGAAGAGGATTATAAGCTGGTGAAACAGGAGAGTGAGGAATGTGATAGAAGCATTTTGGAACCTCGTATGTTGTTAAGTTCTGAAGCCCTTAGGAAGTTCATCTTTTAAAATTATGATTATAATGTTTCATTGTTATTTTTCCAAGAACAG
>NW_012144079.1:275766-286437 GCF_000956105.1 Propithecus coquereli
TTTATCATGAAACTTGAGACTACCATATGGGAGAGAATAGGATATTTTGTTAAGATGTCCTTTGAACATTAAAGCAGTCAGTGGCTACTCTCACAGGCCTACCAGATAAAGAAAAGTCTAATCTTTAGCTGAATTTTCAGACATACAATGTGTAGTAAGAACAGAGATAGATGGACAATAAAATAGTTGAGTAATGAACCAATGGAAAAATGAATGACTGAAATTCACAAGCAAAGGATTTAATGAATTTATATTAGATTTTGTGGTTCTATGCTTGATATGTTGCAAATTCAAATAAAAATGGAAAATGTCTCTAGGACATCAATTATGCCAAAGTTATTAGGCTTTTTAAAATCATTTTAACCTCACTTCTACAGTGTTATACAAAAGAGAAAATTCAAATAAGGGAATAAGACACATGCAGGAAAAGTATTCATTTTAACACTTCACATTATAATCCCAAATTCGAATCTCTAGAAATTCTCAACTTTTGGGAAATGGTTAAACAAATTACAATTTCACAAGATGAAATTTTACATAGTTACTTAAGTTATTAATTAGACAAATGGTAACGTGTAATCAAGGAGAGAACATGAGCTTTGGGACCAGACAGACTATATTCGAGTCCTCTGTCACTCCCAAAATGTGCTGAATACAAAGGGACTTCTAAATCTCTGTGCCCTCTTAGAGGTTTCTTTGTGGAATCCTCCCTGATATAGACTACACATGTTCTGTAGTGAGATCCACATTCAACCGGGTGCTCTTAGAGAAGCCAATTTAATTTTGAGAGGTGGTTTGGCAAAATACTTAAGAAAGGGATAAACTTTGGAATCAGGCCACAATCAAATTCTAACCACTTACTAGAGGTACTATATTAGGTACATTACTTAACTTCTTTGAAGCTCAGATTCCTTGTCAATAAATTGCAAATAATTATACCTCTTACTTAATGGGATCATTGTAATGATAAAATGGCATTATATATACTAGGGCTGAGCTAGGTAGGGATCAGGTATCAAATACATGGTAATTGTTAATATGTTGTTGAGGGTCTTATACTAATCAAAAACTCCTGTTTAAAAAGATTTTAATTGTTCATCTTTGCCTAAATTATTAATTCCCACTCAACATTAAACACCTACTGAGCCCCAATTCAAATGCCTGGCCATTTTTTCTTGGTAATATTCCTTGTATAAACCAGCATCTTTGCCTCTCTCGTCTGATCATTTTCCCCAAATTGTGAGAACTCCCACCCTTGAGCCTTTCCTCCTGCTCAGCCCACAGACTAGATGTCTCTTCTCTCTTCTGTAGCTTTCCCTGTTGAACAGTTATCCTCTCCTTCAAGGCTCAACGCAAGTGGAGCTTCCTGCTGGAAGCCTTGTATAAAGTGCTCAACACTTTTTGTCTTTCTTCCCTGTGTTCTCACACCGCTTTGTATTTAACAGAGTGCTTGACATTTTCCGTGGATTATAATTTTGTCTGACTCTTCTACCACATATTAAACTTTTTGAGAGCAGAGGCTATTTTTGCCCTCCTTTCAGTAATCCTTTTAGCAATGTAGTCATTTGTACAAGGTGGATACTTACAAAATATATGTCAAATTAAATTCAAGAGTGACTGAAAGCTCAAGAAATAATTCTGTGTAACTCTTCTTGATATGTACCTGCCATTTGAAGTGCCCATTTGAGTACTTTTTCTAATTATTACATATTGAATTTCATTTACATAAAGTTGGTTCTAAAAAGGCAAAAAGTATTGGGATACTTGACACAAAATCATGTTTTCTTCCTTCTCCATTTTATCTTATTGCAGAGATAGAAGACTTGTGGGTAAAATTATGTGGGTATAATCTTCTTTCAGTTTAGGGTAGTCCATGGATATACCCTATTAGATAATTCACAAGCTCTATCCTGGCTTGCTTACAACAGTAACTGTAGCATTTTGGGAAATCTTTACTACTTCACGACAGGCAAAGATAAATGCATTGACTGACTTGGTAGATTTGGAAGACTTGTAGACCCTCTGGAAAGAGAATGGACTTAAGACATTTCAAACATAATGTTTTATAATTCTTTCTTTGCAAAGGAATAAATTATGGTTCTTTAAAACGGATTAACTACAAGGATGATAAGAGTAGGAGGAAGAAAAGGCCAAAACTTGACCCTAATATGAATGTCAGCTGATCTTGAAAGAATTTCTAATTTTCGTGAAATTGAAATGAAAATTTTTTAACTTATCTATAACTTTACCTATTGATAGGTGATATTAATTAGGCCTCCAAAAGAAAAAAAGAGCTCCTCTTACATATTTCTGATTCCCTCATATCTGTACAAATATATGAATCATTACAAGAAATTCATCTATGACTAGAAAAGTCATTTAAACTGTGAAATTCTCTCTCTCTTTCTCTCTCTCTCTCTCTCTCTATATATATATAATGTATATATAATATGTGTGTTTATGTATATATAAATACCACTGAGATCCTACTCAATAAATAAGTGAAGGCTGGACTTGGCAGAGTTTGGCAATGTAAACCCATCGAATTTTAAAACTATCAAAGTCAGAGTAGACTTTGAAAATCTTTATTCCTGCTCACATGCAATGGTAAACTCAAACAATCCACCAGTATTTTTGCACGTTAATATAAGATACAATTCTCTCTCTATAGAAATGGAAAAAAATGCTTAAACATTACATATTTTTCTTTAAATAAAAAAGAGGCAAGTTAGTTCATGAGTACTTGTAACTTGAAAGTATTGTTTGATTTTGGAAGGCTCTAGAATACGTTTTAAGACTCGTATCTAATAAGGCCTTTCCTCTTTCAGCCCATGTTGCTTCTCCAACCCCACCTCTCAACATTGTCCTCACATTTACTTTTATCCAACCAAACTAGACTTCTCGTCCTTCTCTGATTTTGTATTTTTATTACTTTCTACCTTGCCAAACTCCAAGCTACTCTTAAATATGTAAAATTCTACCATTTCCCATGGAGACTTGTGTACTATTACAAATGAAATATTCATTCAAATAAATAATATAAATAAATCCTTAGTGCTTATAAAACAATTATTAAAATTAAAAAATCTTTACTAAATGATAATCAAATATAATTCTTTAGGGATAGCTTAATGATGATTATATTTAAATATACAATTTAAAAATTTATATTGTGACTCTCTTAACACCTAACTCCCAGAGTTGAAACTATTATTATCACAGAAGCTTATATATCATATGATTAACAAAGGATTTGCAATATTAATGAAATGCCATGTTTTTCTAGTACTTAAAAAGAATCAAGCTAATATTAATGGACTAAATAATAACAGTAAAATATGTTCACAAATAGACATGGAATATTTGCCTATTTTCTATGTTAGACCATTCTCCTTCAGTCTACCAGCTCCAAACTAGATGAGAAACCTATTCTTAGTTCTTGTATAAAGCCTGGCACACATTTTTAGTGTTTAGCAAGCTCATGATGACATAGAGACAGCATTTTTCTATTAAGTTTTCATAGCATATGCTACATGGATTACAAAGTAAATGCTTATTTTATAACTTAAAGTCCAAAGAGATTATGAGAAAAGACAACAGATACAAAATTAAATCAAACTTTGACAATACTAAGGGTTTTTTTTTTTTTTTTTTTAGACAGAGTCTTGCTCTGTCGCCTGGGCTACAGTGCCATGGCGTCAGCCTAGCTCAACAGCAACCTCACACTCCTGGGTTCAAGCAATCCTCCTGCCTCAGCCTCCCAAGTAGTTGGGACTACAAGTGCGCACTACCATGACTGGTTCATTTTTTTCTATTTTTAGTAGAGATGGAGTCTTGTTCTTGCTCGGGCTGGTCTCTTACTCCTGAGCTGAAGTGATCCTCCTGCCTTGGCCTCCCAGAGTGCTAGGATTACAGGCATGAGCCATGGCGCCTGACCAATACTAAGTTTAAGTAAAAAGCTAGCTGACTTGTGAAATTTATCAGATAGCTTAGTATATTACAAGATACCAGATACCATCTATTGTGGAAACACCTAAGACATGTTGTTTTTCTTTTCTCCTTTTCTCTTTCTTTCTTTTTTTTTTTTTTTTGTTTGTTTGTTTCTGTTTTTTTAGACAGGGTCTTGCTCTATTGCCTGGGCTAGACTGCTATGGTGCAATCATAACTTGCCGCAGCCTCAAATTCCTGAGCTCAAGAGATCTTCTCACCTCAGCTAGGACTACAGACATTGGCCACCATGCCCAGCTATTTTTTTTTTTTTTTTTTTTTTTTTGTAGAGACAGGATCTCGCTATGTTGCTCAGGCTGGTCTTGAACTCCTGGCCTCAAGTGATCCTCCTGTCTTGGCTTCCCAAAGTGCTTCAGTTACAGGTGTGAGCCACTGGGCCAGGTGGAGAAGTTCTTTTTTTCTTTTCTTTTTTCTTTTCTTTTTCTTTTCTTTTGTTTTCTTTTCTCTTCTTTTCTTTTCTTTTCTTTCTTTTCTTTGTTTTCCTTCTCTTCTCACCTTTTTTCTTTTGTTTTTGTTTTCTCTTGAGACAGGGTCTCTCTCTGTCTGCCAAGCTAGAGTGCAGTGGCATCATCATAGCTCACTCATAGCTCACTGCAACTTCAAAAACCTAGGCTCAAGTAATTCTCCTGCCTCAGCCTCCAAGTAGCTAGGAATACAGGCACACAATACTACGCTGGGTTAATTTTTTCTCAAACTCCTAAGCTCAAGCAATCCTCCTGCCTTGGCTTCCCAGAGTGCTAGGATTACAGGTGTGAGCCACCATGCCCAGCCCAAGTTATTTTCTAATAGGAATCCATCCCACCTTTTTTTTCTTTCAGCTGAAATTGTCATGAAAATCCTTTTTCTGTTCGTTTGGTTTTTATAATGAACGAGTGTTTGTGTGACAGTTTCTATTGCTAACATATCCAAATCTTGGATATTTTTTACTCTTATAAATACAATAAATGTTCATTTATATAAATATGTCATATGTTTCAGATGTTTTAGAAATATCATCACATATTTCAATAACTGTATAGACAACATAGGACCGCAGGATTCAGGAATACGTGTGAATTATAATAATTTAAATATTTATAAACTGAGGGTTCAGTCGTCTGAATTTGTTTATGAACAATACGTTAATATTGCAGTAGAGAACAGTGTGGGAGTTGCCTAATTTTAGTCCTATTTTAAAGCAATGATACATTTAACTAGTTGCTTACTTTTAAGTGACATATTTATAAAATTAAGCTATGTCCATTCACAAATTTTTCCCTATAAATTTAACTTTCCCTCTATTCATCAAGAATATTAACTAGTAGTCTCAAGTTATTTCTGGATTGTTTGGATCATGTCCTAAAAAGGAGAGATTTTTTAAAAAATGATGGTCACCCCAAAGTGATGAAACTATTTAGGGGAAAAAATCTGGAATTTTACATTTCAAGAGTAATAATATAAGCACACATATATTGGGATTTTTTAAATAATTTGCAAAAATGTGGACATTCCAGCTGGAAAGAATCTTATTCTACAGAGGATCTAAAGAGGTTATGTGCCTTCCTTTAGATCCCACAGTGAGTTAATATTCAGTGATGGACAAGAATGCAGATCTCCTGCCTTTTGGTTAGGTGCAATTTTCCATTACCCCGAAATTCTTAAAGTTAATCTTCACCACATTGAATACTTCATTATGTATTAAATCACATTTCTAACTGTTCCAGACCATACATGTTTCTAAAGCCTATGTACACAGTGACTGACACATAAAAATCAGTCTAATGTTTAACAAGTGCATAAACTTGAACACCTTTATGTGAATTTAATATCTAATTGAGAATTCCTACTCACTATGTGATCGCCATCTGTCATTCAGTACAAGCTGAAAAGTATACTTTATCATTATTTATTATTTCACTCTTTTTGGTCAGAGGTACGATTCCTAAGGAAGTTACTGATTGTTGATCCAGTGTAATTGAAATGACCTCACATTTGAAAAAGATGGTTAAATAATGAAAATAACTTATTTCCTTGTATATTGATTTAAGTAAGAAGAAAAAAAAGTGTATTTGTATTTTGTTTGTATATTTTTTTTTACTACAATAAAAACTGGCTTGAGAAGTTTGCCAGATCGTTTCCCAAGATGAATATCTTTTTCATGGCTTTTGTGAAGAAAATGACACATTGGAATTGATATATTGTGCGTTATCTAAATGCCAAGTATACATTTACTCTTCTGGATTTTTATGTACTTTAAGTTTATCCAACTTTTATGGGAGGCTCCTTACATCAAGGATTGACTGCTTCAGTTTTTGTTTTAGGGAGTCTTAGCTTTTGCCCTATGTGCAGTTATACTCTTGCAAGGTAGAGCAAAAGTGGTTGTTGCTCTTGGATTTCTCTCCTTCTTGTGCCAGAATCACCTCCCTGCAAGACTGGATATGGAACATTCCTAATCCTCATTTGTTTCTCCCAGGACTCTGGCTCCTCGAGGGATTTGCCTGCCTAGCTTGATGGAAGTATTCCAGCTCTGCTTTCTTTTGGATAGTATTTCTTATTCATTTTAATCTAAATAGAGGATTATATTAGCTAAACATGATTAAACTTGAGACATGAGTAGGTACATTTCTAGTATCTGGTTTTGTTACAGGTTCTTATGGTTGATGTTTCTGCATGTAGTGTTTTAATATAGCCATCTTTAAAATAGCAACAACTCCCAGGGAAAAGTTTTGAAGAAACCTAAGCAAGTCGTTTGAAAGAAATGGGCATTTAAGTGCTTAATTCAATTAGCAACTCATAAAGTTTATATTGACAAGAATGCAAATAGCCTTTATAAGCATTAATTTCATGACATGAACATTTTGTAGAAGTGAATGTAGAGTTTGTAGGTCCTTAGGCAAATCTTCACTGTTGGTTGAATTTATTTAAAGAGCTTTTCTGGTCACCTTTGAACCTCAATGATTTCTCCAGATGTACAGAAGTGAACAATGTAAAAATCTTGCTGTTTCAGCAGAACTGATTCCAGCTGG
This sequence comes from Propithecus coquereli, assembly GCF_000956105.1. Taxonomy (NCBI): domain Eukaryota; kingdom Metazoa; phylum Chordata; class Mammalia; order Primates; family Indriidae; genus Propithecus; species Propithecus coquereli. Next base: position 282,780 of record NW_012144079.1, read on the forward strand.
CTGGGAACTGGATCTGCAAGTCATTGGTTACAGCTGTGTTTCGATTTATGTGATGGTTGAAAAAATAAATTACCCGATTAGATGGCTAGAAAGAGGACTCTTTGTTTAGCCCTTGTGTGGGGACTGAAAGTGTTTATGGTGCTGTTTTCTACGCAGCCTTTGCAAAGTAAGCTGGACAAATAGACTTATTCAATGCTTCTAAGAAATGTTGCATATTCAGCTTTAATTCTTTACTAAAGAAACTGTATTTTTTACAATGCTGTCATCCAGCAAATGTTTTTAAGGTCTAGCATTTAAGAGAAGCAGTATGTTTTCTGTCCTACTGAGCACTGCATTTGGTAATTGAAAAGCAGTTTTCTTTTGTTTAATGTGTACTTTAAAACATGTCTTTATCAGCCATGGCAATGGGAATACATTTTCTCTTGAACTCAAACCTTATGATAGCAAAATATCTGAACATAAATTCTAATTTAACCTTTTCCTTAGTGAGATATGGCTCCTGGCACATAAGAGAAAATAAATTAATTAAATTGCTAAGTAAATATAATCAAGCATTACTGTAAAAAGTTAATATGCCTGTGGGCCACTTAGGCTAGGAGGCTTTTGAATTGGTGGATTTTGTCTTTGCTATCTAAGTGAAGTTTATACAGAGAGTTTGGAAAAGTGTTAAACAGCATGTAACTTTTCAGGTTACTAAAAGTCAAAATGCTAATAACTCTTGGAGGTTTAGTATACATTGTCTTACAAAATACCTTCCCAAGGAGACTAATATACTAACATAATCTTGTATGAGGTCTTTTTTGTTTGTTTGTTTTTTGCATTATTTTTATATGGTAGCTTAAGTTGGGTCCTTGAGTTTCTTTAAGTTATAAACTGGCAGAACCAATGGATTGTTTGCAGCTCAACCAGTTCCACTGAGGCATTAAAAAAATGAATGAAGGCTCTAAAAAAGGTGGCGTACAAAAATATGTTTTCATTACTATTTTCTCAAACAGACACTGATGTTTCAATGAATTCAACATTTTTCGAAAGTGTTTTTTTTTTTTTTCAATGCTTTGTGAACTTGAAAATGAGGCCAAGCACTTGATCAGGTGTCACAATCTCCACTAAGTTCAGTAGCAGTTCAGTGGGGGAAATACCCGGGGATGTATTATATTTTCCAAGAAAATAGACAATTCCTTAACTACTTTCATTCTTAAACTGAGATAGATATTACGGAATTTAGTGATGTAGAATAAATAACCATAATGTATCCAAAAGGAGACAAAGTTGGGATTGATCTGTCTCGGATTGGCAGGCAGTTTTGCTGTGTCAGTCTATTTTCCTTGATCAATGAAAGTATATCTTCTAACCCTTAACAAAATCAATATAATTGATTAGAAAGCATAGGAACACAGCATGAGAATGCAAGATACACTTGAACCTTCACTGTTCAGAAATATTTAAAGGATATTTGTGATGCTTAGAAGCATTTTTCACTAACTCCATGTAATGGAAGCTACTTCAACCTAGACTAAAAACCTGAGTGAGAGAGTTTGAGAATTTGCTATAGCAGCATCCTTCATGAAAGAATATGTTTTTTAAAAGTCAAACTTGTCCCATAGTTTTTATACTCCTAAAAGTATGTTAATCAGGGAACAATTTCTATCACTGAGCATAGAGATAGCAAAATGAAATTCAACCTTGAAAAGAAACGTGTAAATTATTTTAATAAGAAAAAAATCAAGAAAGAAAAGTATCTATGAAGGGAGAATTTTTTTATTTAAAATGATTTACTCCATCTTGTGTGCTCCATTCCAACCTGTCATGATCAGTAGAGCATTTTCTTTTCTTTAAAGTAAAAATTTCTACAAAATTAGCATGTTTTCATATTGAAGAAAACTCTGAAAATCTAGAACAAAAATGATTATGCACATCCTAACAATAACTATCCATTAATAACTTTGTTCACCTTCAATTAAGCAGCACTTTAAAGTATTTTTAAAAACCAGAAAAGATGTTTTTAAAGTTTTTGAGAGTTGACAGAAATTTTTAACCTATAATTAAACTGATTTTCTGATTTCCTTTTCAAAATTTATAAAATACACTTAAGGAGGTTTTATGAACTCAGATATTTTATCCTGACTTATTTTAAATGCATTATTAGAGCTAAAATATGTCTATTTGATCAGTGAATCCTATTTTTTTTAATTCACATAGGCTAATTTTTAGTGTTATCCAAGGAAACTATGAGTTTTTCTCCTCAGTGCCTATCCACACACATTTTTTAAATCTTAGAACATTACTACCTCCCTAGTTCTAAAATGAAAATATTTTACATATTGTTTCAAATAAATAAATATTTAAATGTAAATAGGGCAATCCATATAATAGACCTAATATAACATTTCGATATTGTCATATTCTGCAGCTAATATGAGATGATATATTTTGGAAATTCAGTCAGTTGGTGAGATATCACAGGGACGTGGGAAGAAGATGTATCATTAGTCCTTTTGGAGATAAATGGTACCGGAAGTTATTGTGAAGATTAAATCAGATAATTACATAAACAAATACCAAAACAGTAGGTCATAATCACCAACCTGTATTTCCAATTGTACTCCCCTTCCATCGCACAAGATTTTAGTGCTGAATTGGGCCTTTGTGATAACCTAGTCCTCCTCCCTAATTTTAAAAATAAGAGAACTAAGGTTCTGAGAGTTAAATGACTTACCCAAGATCACGAACTTTATTAATTACAGAACTGGCACTATAACCAGTTTTCTTCACTTTAGATCAATACTTTTTCCACTTCCTCACTTTGCGTCAAGGTATTGTGTATAGTGTACCACAAGGAAAATAGTATTTTTCTATAGTTATGTTAGTTAAAACATATATCATTATTGATCCTGTGCTATAATATTCGGACCCTAAACATATCAGTAACTCTTAAGTTATTTGATATCATTTAAAGCCGTTCCACTTATGGCCTATCGTAAAAAGCCAGTATTAATTCTTTTCTCTCACACCTATTAGGAAGCACATCAACACAACAGAAACATTCATTTATTATTAGTGCATATAATCCTGTGAATTATTGAAAAATATCTTTCAGATTGGAATATAATTTGATAAGGCATAAGTTTTCATGGTCTCCAAATTGCCCCCGCATTAGCATACCCTGCCTTTTCCCTGGAAGAGAAAACTCCAGCAGCATACTCAAGCCTGTTCGTCCCTGCATATGGCTGCACAACAACGTGCTTGTCGCTCTCCCCCAAGACCTCCCTAAAGTTCCTGCTCTTGCTTCCATCCCCTGTCTCAGTCTAGCCTCTCTGGTGTGCTTTGAATGGGGTCCCCTTTTGTGAATACTGATGACAGACTGGATTGGAAAGTAGGTGGCACACTTCTGGAAAGCAGGAGAGGGGACAGGAAGAGGAAAGAACACAGGGTGGGAGGGAGGGCTATCATGAGTTAAAAATCACTTTTTTGGGAGTATTGCTAAATATAAGAATGAACATTAGATTTCACATGCCAGGATCATTCCTAAAAGGAAGAGAAATCTGATTATTTATTTTTCCATGTTAGTTGTGATGCTCTACACTTATATATGAAAAGAGAGAGGAAAAAAAAGTAATTTCAGATTGACAAATAAACCTTTTGCATCTAAATCATAAAG
>NW_012144079.1:297787-299972 GCF_000956105.1 Propithecus coquereli
AGTGCGCTTACACAAACCTAGATGGTATATATATTTTTACTTATGTATTTTAATTAATATTTAGAGGTAAAAGTCTAACTGAACCCACTGTAATTTCTAAGCTATCCTTATTACTGGAAGAAGAATTCTACTGCATCAAACCAGACTTTTCCTAGTCCCTGAGACCCTAACTTGTGAGGTATTTTAGTAACATCACAAGTCAGGCTCTTGGGACCTAGGCGGAGGGGAACCAGCAGCTTTGGACCTTACTGATTGTCTGCAGTTACCACCAGAACAAAAGAACATACATAGATTCTGCCTAGGAGAAAAGAACAATGCTTTTCTTTATAATCAGCAATGTTTTCACCATTACCCACCTCCAAAAATACTATTGTCAGAAACTGTACTCTAAAGTGAATACACAGTTGCACTGAAATAGCGTTTGTATTGTAACAATCATACAAAAGAAATATGATATCTGTGTAAGAAGCAAAATTAAAATACGAATGTTTTTAAATACTTCTTTTGACATATTTTAAGATGGCTACTATAAGAGGTTATCTCCTTAGTTAATGAAGAGAGTTATTTATATTTGTAACTTTTTTCATATGCATTGAAATATATGCATTACCTGCTTAAATAAATCTTACATGTCTTCATATAACTATGGCTTAGAATATGTAATATACAGCTATAATCATGCTTGAGGCCTAGAAATAACATGATTTACAGTCTTCTTTACTGACCCTATTAGATTTTACTACCGATCTAAGAAGAATGCTGTTTTATACTTGGTATTTATTGCCAGAGTTTTCCTTAGTCTTTTACCCAAACAAAATACTTTATATGTCTTAACAATTCTCTTGTTCTGAGAGTCTAATAGTGAAAGTTATCTTCGATAATTTGGGAAAATATGCTATCTTTTAGTTTTTACATTTTGCTTTGTATGTATCATGGACCTATGTGTGATAAAACAGTAAATTCCACTTACGAAGTCAAACTGCTCTAGTTCATCTATCAACTGAATCCGAACTGCATACTTTTAGTTTTATAAATTTTAGTTTTGTCAGAGGTAACTATTCCAACCATAACTCTCTGTCATATTTGAATATTTAATAGCCATTGCCACATCAAATATGTACTTTTTAGAGATAGAATCAATATACTAATCTATTTAAAAATTTTACAATAATATTACAAATATCAAGATTCAAAATGGAGACGAGATACTTTTTATAATAGAAGAAACAAAGTGACTTCATTCTTTTAACTCTATTGCTTTACATGGGTACCATAAATTATGTGTCTTCTGCATTGTTAAAATAAATATATGAATGTATTTAGAATACTGTATGCAGTCTTTGTTCACCTTTTAAAAAATGTGAAACAATTACTTATGATTTGAAGTATCATAGAATATACATCATCTATTAGTTATATTTCCTAAAAATTAATATAACAATATTATAAGCATATGCCATACAAGGCACATTTTATGCAAGGCACATAGAATATGTTTAAGCATGTGTCTCCACTGTACCTATTCAGGTTTTTTATTTATATCACCTACTTTATCTAGAAGCTCTGAAATTTTAGATGTGTGTGTGTGTGTGTATAAACATATGTTTTAGAACTCCAGATGAAAGGACTTAATATAAATAGTAAAGATTTTTGGTAGTATTTATCTTTTACTCCTTTTAACCTCATTCTTGCTGGAATTGAATATTTTTAAAAGCCCTAAGTTTCTTAATACAAAGAAATCTATGTATCTACATGTACACAGAAACTTGATTATATTTAATAGCAATGTTAACACAATGGATCAGAAACTATCTCTTACACACAACAATATCACATAGTAAGTATAGCTTACTGACACCTGTTTTAACATAGTCATAAATAATTTGTATAAGATGTTCCATCAATTTAGTTCCAAAATAATGTAAGGGATAGATGTTTATTAGTTATCATGATACCAAATATAGGCTATTTTAAATGCAATTTTTTATATTATTGTACTTATGAACCACATTATATATTAACTTCTATTTTATAAAAGAAATATACCAAAGCTGAATTTAGAATGCAATGATTTTTTCATTTTCCCCATAAACATATGAAATACATATTTTTTACTGATAATCTTGCACTATTTGAACCTTCTGTATGTAACTTTCCTATGTGAACTGTCTTTTGTGAGAGCATC
>NW_012144079.1:300043-302370 GCF_000956105.1 Propithecus coquereli
AAAATATATAATATCTTGTTGGTTGATTTCATTCCAGCAATTTAGGATTTCAACATAGTTTAAATCATATTGATGATTCAGATCCTGGCAGGTTTTATAATTCCTGTGAAATGAGAGCATAGCTAATAAAAATATTAAGCAATTACGTTTATTAAAATAATAGTTTTTTCTTTATTACATAGAAATAAATGATCTATACAGATCGGTCTCACTCATGTGTCTCTTGGGCTGTTTGGGGGCTTCATGTAGACGTGGAAAGACTCCTTTGCTCTTTCTTCACGAAGAAGGAAAAAAAAAATGAAGGCGTAGAATAAAGTCTAGGGCTGTTAAAGAATTGCTGGCATTATTTCTCTCCCTATCACATGTGAGCCTGGTTGCCTGCTTCCTGAGGTAGAGGAGCCAGGATGAGACTGTGTCAGAGCCTGTTTCCACAACTGCATTTGGAGATCCGTCTTATTGATTAGGGGGGGAAGGAGTGGGGATCCGGAGTGTGAGGTGAGGGAGGACCAACCGACGACTGGCTCACTGAAGCACAAGACATTATTTTTCCCCCCGAAAGATGTCAAATAACTGGGAAACAGCCACAAGAGGAAGAGGAAAGGTGAAAAAAATGAGGAGGCCCTGGAAGAAATGAAGGCATTTCTTAGGAGAGCGCCTTGGGGCTTTTTTTCTTTTCTCTCCTTTCCTTTTTTTTTTTTTTTTCCCCCTTCCATCATCTGACCTGCAGAGGCTGGAGTGACAGCGTCATGCAAATGCTGCAGTCCAGCAGGTCTGGGAGAGGGTGGATGCTAGACTGTGAGTTAATGTTAATGATGAGCGCAGTGAAAATACCAGCCGCTGCCACCCCCTGCTCACAGAAGCGCTCTGAGTCAGCATCAGATGCTTTGCCTCGCCTCTCGCCGTGTCTGTGTGCCTGTGCGCGCGCGCGTGCTCGCTCGGGCATCCGTGTCTAGCCGAGGGGAGGGGGTGGCGTGTGAGTGCGTGGAGGGTAAAAGCCAGTCAGTCAGTGAGAAGCAAAGGTACGTTGGAGAGCAACTAAAATCTGACTGATTTCCATCTTTGGAGCATCAGATGTATTCCCTAAGGAGGATGGGTCTCCGTGATGGGGGTGGTATAATTATGTTAATGTCATATTTATGGAGGGGTGAGATTTTTCATTCTAATAATTGGTTGAATGCTATGGTCAAAAATTGTAAGGCCATATTCAGTTTTAAGGAAAAGCATGGACTTATATCTAAGGGCTGTTTTATTTTTTGCTTTTTGTGAGTGCTGCTTTTTTGTTTTTTGGTTTTTATTTTTTAACTATTTATTTTAAGCCATAAGTGATTCAGTATGGAAAATCAAATGATAAACAGAAAGAGATCTTATATAATGATTACATCATGGAGCAGAATATTTAAAGTCTTACAAGGCAGAGTAGAGATCTGGACAGGGGGTGGGGGGCGGTGGTTGGAAAGGGGTGTGGTACTAGGGTGGAGGAGGGGGCCAGTTAGCAAATATTTTGTTCAGCATAGCTTTCCTTGCAGCTTACTTGGAAATGGATGATTCACCTGTTCTACAGGAAAACATTCTAATTCTTTCCATTTTTTTTTCCTCCTCTTTTTCCTTTTAAGATCAACCACTTCAGAAGAACCAGATTCCACTTCTGTGGCCAGGACTTTTATGTTATGGCTGGTCTGATTGTTTTACCCTGCGTTCTATGCTACTAAATCTTGGATCATTCCTAAAGTACAAATTCTGTACTCGAACCACAAACAAGGCTAAAAGATCGGAGGAAATTCAGTGAATATACAGGATTGGGATTGTGTATTTTCAAAAGTATTGAGCTTTATAATGTAATTATTCAAGAAATAGAATCCTGTTTTTTTCTTATGATGTTGCCAGCATTTTAAGTTACATGTTTATTAAGTGGCATTGCTCAAATAACTACAGAGTATGCATGGAAATATTTGCTGTCTGAATAGTTTGGAGATTCAAAGAGAAAAATCAAGCTACAGAGGTATTAAATTATGACATGCAAAAAAGTTTTTGTTTTGTTCTTAACTGCAACGGTATATATTTAAATCCGATTTAAGTATTATATGTCCTGGGCCCACCTTAAGAGTTGTGCTGTATAGAAGTGTAATAAGAAGCAAAATTTCAATTAGGGTCCCATTAACTGGCATATAATCCTTCTTTAATGTAATAGAGGATATGATGTTGCTGTACAAATCTGCTAGAAGCAGATTTTAACCCATTTTTAGGCTCTTTCTTTGGATCTAATGGAATGACTCTTAACTGTTCATTGTCTGCATTGTTTCTCATATTCTTCATTATTTTAAAGTCTG
>NW_012144079.1:302420-305421 GCF_000956105.1 Propithecus coquereli
CACACACACAAACATACTCACATCTTCTGGATTGTTATTCTCAGTAAATTTCATAGAAAATTCCCAACTACATAATCTTAGTTTATTGGCATCTGATTCTTTTCTCCCCCGCTCTTTAATTATTTTTTCTTTTCTCTTAAGAAAGAAAAAAAAAAAAAGAAAAATGTCTAACCCTAGTTTTGTCTGCTCCTAACTGCTATTCCTTCCTTATATGAATAGGATTTTTTAGAAAATATTTTTTCTTTGGATTTTTGCTACTCACACTGCTATTACATCTCTTCCTTATTGAAAACAGAAATATGTAATATGTATTGTTTGGCACTAAAAAGAGCATGACTCTCATTTCTGGAAAGGTTAGACAAATAAACGGCTCAGATTTATTTGGAGACTTTAGCTTGAATGGTTTTTTTTGTGTCTTCTGATGGGTTTGTTATCAACGATTTTAAAGTTAAGTTTCTGTATAGCCCTTTCCCTCAAGTAATCTTGCATGTTTCCAAACTGTTAGTAAATAAAAACACTAGATGCTCTTCAGTCAAAAAATTTTTTTCTTTCTTTTAGATCTTCAAATAAATCAATACAGTTTCATTCTCTTAAAAGAGATTGGAAGGAAAATATTGGGATCCAATAATCAGTTATGCCATAAAACTTTTCACAGGGACAATTTAAGTCAGCACTGTCCTGTAAAATTTTCTACAAGGTTGGAAATGTTTTATATCCCTGTTGTCCAAAATGGTAGCCACCAGCCACATGTACTGCTATACATTTGAAATATGACTGATGCAACAGAGAAAATGAATCTTCACTTTTCTTTAATTTTAATTTAAATAGCTACATGTGGCTGGTTGCAGCTTATTGAAGAATTCAGGTTAAGTAAAACTAAGAAAATATCATGCAAGTAATAATATATTCTATACATCCATGGATTTTGAGTTAAAGTTTAAACTGTAGATGAATTCTTTGTTCTCCATCTTTCTTACTCCAAACCTCACCAGTGGATTTAAATATGATTCCCATCATAACATGGATTTCAAATGGCCTTTATAAGAAATAAAATATTCCTGCCTTAGTATTATAGTAAGGTAGAAGGCGGGTTGTATTATAAAGTATTTCAGAGTAATTATTGCTTCCTTCGACTTCAGATCTATCTTGTGTTTTTTTAAAAGTTAATGAACAAATCTCAAAAAACTCATAAAAATAGTTGATCTAGCAAGGTCATATTTGTATTGCATTGTTTGAATTAAATGTAAAAATAAAAAAAATTTGCTTCGTGAATACTGTAACCACAGTCAAAGTATAAACTCTGATGTAGGGGCCCTTTAGTATACTTGAGAAAAAGTTTAGAATTAGAAGAGACTTTAAACCTGTATCTATGACAGTGGTAATTGAATTGATTGATTACAACATCCCTTTTCAAATAAATATTGATTTAATCAAGTCTGCATTCCCATTGACCTTAACGAAAGTCCTGACAGAGCCTGGGCACTTGGAACTGGCTAACTCCTGTCTAGACATAAATATTTTAAATGTGTGGATATTCAGTTATAATTATTATTTTTCTTCAATTCTTCATTCCTCTTGATTTTCTAAACTCTTCAGTTAATATTTTTATACCTTGTGTAAAGTTAAGCTGTGTGCGTGTATCTCTATATGTAATAAAGACAAAGCATGGATCAGGGAAAAAAAAGTCATATTTGCATCTTTTGTTTCTGATTCGCAGAGGTAGGAGTCAGGTGCTCATGCAGAGTCCATAGAGCTGCGATATCAGTAGGCAGTTGCTGCAAGCACATGTTCAATTATTAAAATAGTCAACATTTTATATTTGATAGCCATAGAGAGATCATGACATTAATTTATCCAGAGTATTGTGGTAAACTATCTAGAAAAATAAATAGCATAAAGGACACAGATGCTGAAGAGCTACAAAAAAATAAATAAATCTTTAAAAGTCGGGTCTAAGCAAAGAGAGATTAAGAGATGAACAATTTAATACACAGGACAGGAAGAAGCCACCAAGCATCTCAATGTTACTGACAATTGGTATTTTAAGCTATGTTGTGCATGTGCTAATTTTTGTTTTAGTTTTACGTTAGAGCCTAAGCTTGAGCACCATTCCTAAATCTTCAGTTTCTGAAATCTAATGTCATATTTATTGTTGCTTCAGTGCATAGTGATTCTTTGCTATCTCTTCCTTCCTTCCCCTTGTTCATTCTCCTCCCTTTTCCCATTTTTACATTTCCTTTTCTTCCTCCCTCTCTTATTATTTTTCTTCCTGCCTTTATCTCGCTCATGAAAGTATATACTTAACTCCATATTTTCTTCTGGTGTCTACTTCATTTTCTATTTTGTTTTTGTGTTTGAGGGCTTTTTTTTTTTTCCTTTTTTCTTTCAAATCAGGAGCCTGTAGGAGCTGATTTTAGAGATTCATATTCTACTACAGATGCTTCTATCTCTTTATGAGTTGTGTGATGTTTTCTTTGGAACCTCTGCGAATGGCTGTCCTTCACGTTAGTTGCCACAGATCTGTTGCCAAACTGCTACCTTAGTTGATCCTGCAGTGCCGCACTGCATGCTGGGATCTGTCTGTGTGAGTAAACCGAAATTTCTACAGCACCAGACAGCACTGGAGTTGGCTTGAGAACTGCCGTACTTTGCTTCCTTTTGTATGTATTTCTTGTATGCTGCAGAATCACCAATGGCTAGCTCTGTCTGGCAAGTAATTCAGAAATACTGCTCTTGTAGAAAGGACAGGTAGGCACTTTACCACACTCTGTCATTAAAAGGAACAATTGAAGAACAAAGGAACTGGGTAAATACCTATATATTGCCTTTTATGTTGTGAAACACTGTAGCACAAACACAACTGTGTTCAGCTAAATATTTTACTTCCTTTTGTAATAATACGTATAGTATGTACAGGAATCCATATTTTATTTAAACATACGGATTCAATTGTTGATATTTATAGCCTGCCCACATATCTCCATCTCAAAGACTTTTACAT
>NW_012144079.1:318832-352493 GCF_000956105.1 Propithecus coquereli
TATATATATATACATATATATATTTTTCTCTATATGTCTTCATTTCTTAAAAAGGTTTAATAAAAATGGTATAAAAATTGAGACATCTTTATAAAAGCATCCACATCATTTCTTTAATGAGCTAGCTTCAATTTTCATTGAATCTTGCTTTTCCCCACATCCCTTCATGTTAAATGTAGCTTTATCAGAAGTATATTATCAGCCAATAATATTAACTTATATGTCATATTTTACGTGTGCAAGTTTGAAAGCAGGTAGAACTTGAAGGTAATTGAGATTATATGAATTTAAGATTAAATAGTTTCATTTTATGTAATTACTCTGCTAATTTGATGCATATTTTATGGACAACATATTAATAAAAGCGAAAAATTCTGATAAGGTAAAGTAAATTTTTCATTGTTGATATAAGAAATGAGATTTTAACTCTGTTACCTTAATAATTAATTCCTAAACAAACAAAACAAGTGTTCAAAATAACCATGGACTATATCTGTTAAATCAAGTAAATGAGAATAATAACTCTTAGGTTTTGTCTTGACCATGTAAGGTTTTGGGAGTGTTTTGGGTTCTTTGTGTAGGCAGATTTAACTAGTCTTCTTTCTAAGAAGTTTCTCCCTCTTTGTCGGTAGGTGTCTGATGATTTGGGAGCACCAAGTGACTATTCTGTGGAATCATCTTTCCTTGCTTTTGAATTAGCTTTCCCTAGGCCATGAGTCAACATTGGTATTTTACACATCCAAATTGGTAGGTCTTTCTTGAAATTCTTATGTCTTTAGACCTATAAGTGAAGTGTAGAAATTATAAATTTTCATTGTGCTTGTTGTTACAGCTTCCGAACATCTTCAGGAAGAGATTTGGGTGGTATTGAAATATTTGCCAACTGAAGCATTTAGTTTTGTTGAATTTTGAAATGTAATTTCATTCTTGTAGTACACGTCCTAATCTTGAGGGTGAGGGGGACTAGTCTGTGGCTAAGTTATTACTCTGTTACACATCACACTAAAAGCCCAGCCTGGGCATTTGTAAACCTTGGGGAGGTTTCTACATTAGACAACATTTTTTGTTGGGGGATTACACCACAGTCGGTTCCCTTCACATCTCCCTCTCTTCCTGGCCCCCCTCCACCCAACATGGAGCCTTTTCAACTTCTTCAAAGAAGTGGGGGAGAAAAGTAGACTCTTTATTAATGGCAGAAAACAAACTGGCTGCTGGACTTCCGAGGCAGCCCTCTAATAATAAAGCAGAGTAGGCACTGCGACAAAGAATTCTTGAATGTACTAAATATATAGGGAAGCCTATTTAAATTCACCAGAGGGGCTTAGAGGACAGGCAGCAGAAAGTTTAGAATTCAATTCAAGCCATGCCAGAAAATGAAAATGTACTTAAAAAAGGATTTCTGAAACAATCGTTCAAAGAAATGTCAACTTTTAAGGTTCTTTCTAGAAGAATGAAATTTGTACTCTAATTTACGTGGTGACTTTTTCAATTAGAGAGGAAAAATGATTAACAGAATCTCAAAGGGATTCTGTGTTAGGTTTAAAGAAAATGTGTTTTCTTTCCAAAGGATGTGCCCTAGTGAGGGCCACCTAGTGCACAGAATAAAAATAACCGAATGTATACATGGGAAAAAGAAATAATGTATTTTTTAGCAATTAGACATATGACAGAATTGCTCATCCTACTTTGGAAGAAAAATACTCAAATTGTATGTTATTTCCAGTTCATTTTCTCTCATTCAACTCTACGATTTAAAATACTTTGAATAAATAGTTTAAATAAATGTAATAGAGTAAATTACTGATAAATAATTAGACTATGTGATTCTGAATTTGAGAGATGAAAAAGCGATCCCTATCTTGTCTCTTAGTTATTGAGTTAGGAAACTCTCTTTGCTCTTTACCTATCTATAGGACATGTGTATCTATAAGAAATACCTACATCTATAAGAATGTATATTTTATTGGCCCTAATGTTGACATAAAAGACTGCTTATAGAATTTATTCAAGGCCAGTATGCCGTTGACTCAGGGTTGAAATTTTTTACAGGCTTTTCTGTAGTATCTTCTTTTAAAAGTAACTTAGATAGTGGGGAAAAGATTGTTGTTCTTAGTTATCAGGGATTGCAAGTTTTAAAGAGACTGGAAATTTTGACTTGCTAATGACCATCTCTGTTGTGACTGTTGAAAGAATCTACTTGAGAATGAAACTCACGTGGAATTCACCAATTCATAAATATAATTTTTCAACTCAAAATAAGCTATTGATTCATTAATTCATACATTCTTCTCCCCGTCCCCCCAAGGTCTCTCTGTCCTGTCTGCCTCTCCCACTTGATACCACGCTCTCTTTCCTTCTTTTTGTCTCCACTGTGTTGACTTCATTCTCAGGTAGCCTCTCTCCATGTGATGGTGAAGATGGCCACGGCTACTTCAGACTTGCATGTTGCGTCTTTCCTATAGCTTGTGATTCCAGAAGGAAAAAAAAATACTTCTTTCTATTCCAACATCAATTTCATTTATCAGAAAGGTCTGGTTGGCTCTATTTTGGTCACGTGCCCATCTGTGGAGCCACTTCTCTGTCCAAACAAGGGTTGCTCTGATTGGACAGCCCAAGTAGGAGGGGCAAAAGATTAACCTATCAAGGCAATGAGGAATGAATGAGGGTCTGGCAATGACAGAAATTTAAAGCAGAAAAAATGTAAAAAAACACACAACAACCACTACAAATTTTAAAATTGCTTAGCATAACAATATTTTATAGGCTTTTGTCAAATATGTTTGCCTTGGTAAACTTAGTGGTGTCTATCAACATGCAGGCAATATCAGGTTATTTTCCCAAATGTATTCTGTACAGCCAGTAAACTATGAAATATCTGCTTCAGCAAATCCTAACTTGGAGATCATGGAAATTAATTATATTTCATTAACATTTTCCATAATCATTTAATATATGGCATATATCAGGAAAATCAGTATTTTTTCTCATTTAGGAATTTGAAATTTTAAAACTTATTTAGGAATATTAGAAGTAAGAGTTTGGTAAAGAATGTATCTATACTCAGCCACCATTTGGTTACAGCAAACTTTATATCCTTCCCACTTTTACCTCCAAGGTTAGGGAGATTTCTGTTGCTGATTCTTGGAAACCCTTTATTTTTGTTTATGAATTGATTTTTTCCCCGTCTACCATAGATATGTATGTATGTGTGTCTAAGACATGTGATGTCTACAATTATGTGACTAGGATGTTAGATTCTTGTACCTTATTTTTTACTTTTTAGCTCTGTTGCTTATCATGGCGTGACCTGGGTGGGTTTTAATATTTACTATCAAGAACTACTATTTAGGAATCTTCCTCAATGAGAAAAAGATTAATTTGCTATGAATAACGATTCTAATGCAAAACATTTTGGATTTTTTTTGTGATGCAGATGGGCAAAGCTATCAATATAATTTAGAGAGTTTGAAGATTTACTTTAACGTTCACAATTCTTCTTACTAATTAATCAAATTAAAAGTTTATGCTGTGGTTTCCGGTATATTAACATAAGTTGTCATATTTGGGACATCTGTTTATGATCCCATTGTAACTATGTATTTCTAGAGGACTGAAATATAGATTGCCATAAATAATGTTTGTAATTTATTCTGTGAAAGAATGATACCTACTTCCTTTCACAATACTTGTTTATTTCCCACAAAGTAAATCTTCCAGGATTGTATTTTATCATTTTCTTATCAAGATAGAAGAAGAAAGACTCAGGTCTCAGTTAAGGCTCGCTGATTGGTTAAGAAAAGAGATGGCTGTCATGGGCATCCTTTCCAGACACTGTACCATAGCTCCAGACAGTCGGCTGGTACTATCGCTTTGTCTCAACTATAAATCACAGCCTTGTAATGGCCGAGGCTGACACCTTGACATTTTCAAGAAGAGTAAAAGACCTGATTTGAATGGAAATCAATTTCATTTCACAAATCTTTGCTTACTACTCCAAGCCTTTCCTTGTGTCTTCTTGAGCCTTATTTGAGATTTTCATGATCATCAGAGGATTATTCAAGTGTTATATCGTGACTTCTTTTAACTGCAAAATCATATTCTTACTTCCTTCTTCATTCTTAACATGGGAAAATTGATTTTTTTAAGATTTTATATAAGAAAAAAGTCACTAATAAGCCAGATTTATTTTAACCATGATGCATTGATGGTTTTAAAAATGGCAACAGTAGCAACTGCCATTTAGTTTTGCAAAACAATTGTAAAATATTCTGTGATTTAAAAATGCAAGCTTTGTTCACACATATCCAGATTAACCTTTGATTATCTAATAATAAAAACATTAACTGTCAATTGATTTTGAATTTCAATTAGACAAGTCTCAAGCCCAAAATCTTCTGAAAAGTATTTGTATTTTTATGGTCTTGGACATAACAAGAAAGTTTTAGACATTAAGTTCTGCTATTCTAGAGCCAATGCTGACTTAATTTTGTTAGGAGGGCCGGTGCATTAAACTATATCAGCTTTTTTGACCATTTAACCCAAGCGATATAGAAATAACTCCACACTTTACTAGTGTGAAAAGAAGTTCTTTTTAGGGCTTTAGGAGTTTGGCATTGAATGTTTAAAAAAATTTAGTTTACTCTGTTGTGTCTTCCACATTTAGAAGAATACTATAATTTCTTTTAACACCACAGAGGGGGAAAAACTTCTACTTTTTCAATATTTTCGCTTGATCCCTCTCCAAGAATGATCTAAACTCAGTGAAGCCTTGGGTCTTCTAAACATAATATTCTCATTTTGTTTTGTTAATTTTTAATTATTATGGGTACATAATAGTTTTGTATGTTTAGAGGATACATGTGTAAACACATTATTGTTGGAGAAGTTAGGCATTTTCACTCCCTGTTTTATCAAGCATGGAAGGATTACCATGTGTCAAAAATCATGGTCAACTGTGTCAAAAATCATGATTCTAAATATGAATACACTTTGATTGTTAAATTTGTTATTTTGTACGGCCCTATGAAAAAGTGGAATTACAGACAATTACAAACAGAAGGCTCCCAATCCTTTAATCTTTTTATTCATCCTTTTACCCATCCATTTATTCATTCATAATCTGTATAAAACATGATCTTATGCTAGGTAGGTGGGTAATACGAAATGAAGTTAGACTTTCTTCTTTACATAATGTTATGCTCTTATGAGATTTTTTTTAAAACTAAAAGTATTATCATGTCGAAATGTGAGAGATCCATAAAGGAGATATAAACACAATGTTTTGAGATTCTAGATAAGGTATTTACTTTACTCATTGAAAATCAGGAAAACTTCCATGGAGGAGGCTGCATTTAGCTGATTGCTGATGAATAGGAAGGATTTCCGCAAAAATTGATGGAAGGGCTGGAGTTTCAGGGGGAATATGTAGGATGTAGAGACATGCAGGAGCAGAAAAATGGGCTATGTTTGGCAGTAAATTTTGTTGGAAAGTTGGAAATTGGGTGCCTGTTGAAAGGTAAACTAAAATCAGTTTGTGGAGTACCTACGATGTTCATGGAGTCTGTCCTGGTGATTATGCAATTTTCCAATGTGGTAGGCACTGGGAATCTTTTAAATATTTGTGGACAGATACAAGAATTTAAGATGCAAGATTAACACATTAACTGCCATGTGAGTTGTTATTTAACTCACACTAGTTTTGAGTCCGGGGCCTTGTGAAACATATGTAACTCACATGTCTCTTTACCTTGAGCCACATGAATTATTTTTCAAGTTGTGTATAACTCAAGCACAGAAAACAAAAAAAATAACAAATTTTTAATTAAATTAGAAGGCCCCATTTTATTTCTGAAGTTTTTATTCTATTTTCATAATAAAACATCATGGCCCCAGGGCAAATTTTTTTTTTCTAGTGTGGTAGTCAATGTGTTAATCTGTTTCCAGTCAGTATGGTTTAACACCCCAACCCAGAGGATATCACAGAACTTCTGAGCAAGTTTTATGAAGACACACTATTCTTCCTACCCTACAAATTCTGACTCAGTAGGTCTAGGGTAGAGAGCATGCAGGTGCATTTTGTAAAAGCTCCTAGATGATTGGCTAACACTCCAACTGAGAAAAAGTGGGTAAAAAATGCTGAAATAAGAAGAGAATAGTGATTATTAGACATGAGTAAAGACGATTGCAACTGTACATGAAGGGAAAAAATGGAGATAGAAACCAGGGTTTCCTAACCTGAATTCCACATATCCCTGGACTTTTAGGGTTTCATGTTCCCATGAGATTACTATTTTGAGTGGACATCCTTTTACCTGGGGAATTGATCCAATAGTGTTCATAAGGTTCTCAAAGGAGACTAAAACCAGCCAAAATTAAGAATTACTAGGGGAAATTAGCATAACAAGGAGGAGGTAAATGGGAGAAATCTCATTCATGTACAATTGTAAAAATTTAATGACAGAGTCGATTGCATGGGGATGCAAATTATGGCAAGGAAGAAAGGAAGAGAGAATGGCATAAAATTTTTCTACCTTGTTGACAGTAGAAGAATGAGAGTCATCATATGTCTTCTGTGAACCAGCATCAGCTCCCTCTTGGCCTTGTATTTTTGTTAATAGAACTTTGACATCAGGCATGACATGAACGTGGCACCATAGGAATATGCAAAGGAGTAGTGGAAAACTTAGAGGTGAACACATAGCTTTGGAAATCAGTCTTCTAAAAACATATATGAACACTTTTAAGTTAGAGATCTAGGCTGCATCTATCTTTTTTTTTTTTTTTTTTTTATTCCTCTCTGGATCGACTTCCTCTAAAAAAGCATGGATGAGACATTTTTGAAGACCAAGTCTTAGGAATATCTTTTTTCCTACCTGAATACTGGATTAATGATTAGTTGGGTGTAGTATTCTAGGCTGCACCTTGGTTCCCCCCCCCACCGAAGTCCGTGTTTCAAATATGTCCATCCTTCGGGTAGTGCGCATTGCCCTCCTTGTGTATACAAATACCCCTCCCCTCCTCCCTGTTCCCCCCTCCACCCACCACCCTCCCCCTTCCCCAGCATCCAATAGATGTTGTTCTGATATGTGCATTTATGTGTTGATTGGCCTCTATCAAAAAAACACAAAACAACAAATGTTGGCGAGGATGTGGAGAGACAGGAACACTTCTACACTGCTGGTGGGACTGTAAGTTAGTGCAGCCTCTGTGGAAAAGAATTTGGAGATACCTCAGAGAGCTAAAAATAGAAATACCATTCGATCCAGCAATAGCACTATTAGGCATCTACCCAAAAGAGCACAAAACATTCTACGATAAGGACATCTGCACCCGAATGTTTATGGCAGCACAATTCACTATTGCAAGAATGTGGAAACAACCCAAGTGCCCGTCAATCCATGAGTAGATTATCAAAATTTGGTATATGTTCACAATGGAATATTACTCAATCATAAGAAATGACAGTGATCTAGTACCTCTTACACTTTCCTGGATTAAACTTAAGCCCATTATCCAAAGTGGAGCACCACAAGAGCAGCAGAACGGGACCCATTTGTACTCACCTGCATCTATCTTTTTGCTCTGTCTCTGAGTGACTTTGGCTCCGAAGATAATGTCCAGATGATGGCAGGATCTCCGCCATGTTGTTCACTTTCAGTCAAGAGGAATTAAAGGAGAAAAACAAAGGCACTGCATTTGCTTTTAAAGAAACGATCTGGAATTTTTATAAACATCATTCACTATGCCCTTAGGATTTATTCACCAGATAGGATTTATTCACAAAGTTTTGGCAGAGGGAATACATGGAAATGCAGACTTTATTATGGGTAGTTATTAAGAAGCTAAAAACCAGAATAAAAAGAGGAGAATAGATATTGCTGAAAAATTAGCGATAATGAACATAAACAATTTTGAAGCATCCAATAATAAATGAATCAAACCATAATATGGAAACATTATATTTCAACCTTCTCCTTTCTTCTAAGAAAAATATATTTTGCTTAGAAAGAGGTACAAATTTTAATGAAACATATGTCATTTTAAACTCCTGTTTTATTCTGATGGTTCATATCTTAAAAATACTGGGATCTTTCCATGTGCAACTGGAAAGATAGTATTACTGGTTGCAAATTGGGTTAAACCTACTAGTCCAATGTTGATAAACCTACTAGTTTCAAGCCATCTCAAGACAATTTATGATATTTTTACATTACCTAGAGATAACAAGATTTTTTTTTTGCAGAAGAAATTAAATTCTTATTGTACAATGATAACAGATGTTCATTTGATAAAATTATAAAATTATTAATAGAAATCCCAGAAAAATAGAGAAGCAAAAACAATTAATCCCATCACCCAGAGAACAGAACCCAGTATATACAGTATATATTCACATGCTCTCTCTCTCTCTTTCTCTCTCATATCCCACATGTACTGAATATTTTCATAATCTTTTATAACTTGTTTTTTAATTGTTAGATACTAAATAAATACTTTCCTACATATTATTTTATTATATGCTCAATATGTTATTGTTTTATAATACAATAACATAATTTATTTAACCATTTGGCTCACAGGTATAAATTGAGTTTATTTCAATCTTACTTTTAACTAATATAAACAGTACTATGATGATAAATGTACTTTAATATAATTATATATAATGACTGCCTTGGAATATGATTTAGAGCAGATGATAATGGCCTGAATGAAGGTGATGGCAGTGGGATTAGAAAGATAAGGAGGGATCAGAGAAAGATTTAGATGGTAGAATTGACAAAGCCAAGTGATTGACTGTATAGTGGAATAATATCTGGAAAATTTAACCCAAAAGTATTACTACCTCCCAAAATTTAGTGTTCTCTACTCACTTAATCTATGACATTTATTGTTTTCATGGCAGGGAAGAAACAATCAAAAATAGAATCAATAGAAGATTTGAAGTGCCTGTTAGATTATTTTTTAAACGTGTAACCAGTACAACTCAAAACAAATCGCTCTGATTTAGAAAAGATGGGCTCTTGAGAAGGAAATGGTTTTATTTTTAATTTCTAAAGGGAATGGCCAGAAATATTAGCCTAATCCTAGAAAACTAGATCATAGAATTCATAAAAGTTAACTATAAAATAGAGATGGCTTTAGGTAATCTGGTGGCAGTTGCCCATCATGCTGAACACCATGAAACTTTCTAGCCTAAGAGCAGTGAAGAGACCAGAGTACCAGAGAGAGAGGAGAAAATGGAATGTAGGCAAGTATTCCCTATTTCACTCCAAGTTTTATACCCTCTGGGGAAGAGAAGTGAGTAACAGGTACCCCTTAGATGAATGTGAAGACATAAGAGCCAAAGTGGTTATGATCCCTTCCCAACTGGAAGCCTGGAAGGAGGCAGCTTTGCAGATGCTTGTGGGAATGGCAATGGGAAGAACTAGAGACGGTTTGAACTTGAATGCTCACCTATCCCTCAAATCCCTAACCCATCACGTTCTCCCAAGAATGTCCTTTACCAGGGAATGGAAGAGAACTGGAAAAATGTGCCATGTCTTCAAGAGGTATCGAGGAGATAGCTCACAACATATAGAAGATTCTCTGGAATTTCAGAGGATCCAAAACACCAGCTGAAGCCAAGGGTAGGGATTTAATCAGCAAGCTGGATAACAGTATGTGGTTTTAATGTTGAGGGAAGAGTTTTCATGAACTTTCCAAGGGTTAAAGATCAACACACCCAGACACATACTAGCAGAAGTTAGTATAGACCAGAAAACAGTGATCAACCTTAATAGGGAGAAAGTTGAATTCAGCAATGTGTAATTACACCTTTATTATGTACTAAATTCTAAAATATTCTAGTCCATTTTAAAATGGTAGATCCAGGAGTGAAAACTATAGTCCTAGATTTTCTTTTCCTCTCCTTTTTAGTGAATGAATTAAGAACCTTGAAACTTGGAACCTTTTTCATGTAGTTTATCCAAAAGTAGCAAAGGATTTAGTCTTTTTCCCCAAATTTCTTTCAAGACTTTACTTTTTCTTCTTTTGTCTTTATGCAGATAATCAAGTTCTTCACCCTTAATAAATAGGCCCATTTATTCACTCACTCAGTCAACAAACTCATTAAATACCTTCCGTATAGCAAGCAAATTATTTTAAGTTGTAAAATTAGTTTCAGCTACAATTTATTTTATTGTATTTATTTTAATGTTAATTGAACATATCAATGTCTTTGTGCTGGATGGAGCATATGCTTCACACAGTTCTCACTTAGGGATTTTAGGATTACAATTAGAAATAAGCAAAGTGCATGAGTGCGCGCACACACATACACACACACACACACACACACACACACACACACACACAGAGCCCTGCCCGCAGCGTACAGGAAATATTGATGATGATGCTAAAGAAATGTACAATGGAACAGTTTAGAGAGACTGTGCTATGTGAACTCATGGCACACCTCTTCAAAATCATTCACTGAAAGCATCGTGAGAAGAAAACTATAACTTCTTTGTTCGTGCTTCCAATATCTTTCCTGGGAATTCAAGTGGAACATAGACTCGAGTAAAATCTGGTGCTTCGCATCATGACTAAGCTCATATCTGCAAGCTAATCATGTGTGATAAGGCTAAAATGTAAAAGCATTTGAATCAATAGCTCTTTCAGATGCTTTCCTGATAAAATTGCTTCATTTTCTTTCCTAACTAATTAATTCATATAAGCGGAAAGATTAAGAGTAAAACTTATATTAAGAGTAACAGGATCCAAACAGTGTATTGGACTTCACTGTTTTAGTTGGCATCTTTGCAAGTCTTTTAATAATCAGATCTGAGAAACATCTGTCTTAGAAAGGGGTATACTTTCTGGCTTCCATTTAGTGGGAAAGTTAAGGTCATAAGCAGAGGTTAGGTTACTTCTACCTGGAAATTAATCAGAAATTTCATTTTGCCCTTTGGTGTTGCATTCCTGTGTCCCTATCCCCTCCCACCTTTTATCTTCTTACAATCTTAAAGCTCCTTTTCATGCATCATGGTAGTTTAGAGGAATTTGAAGCTGTGAATTTCCATATTTACATAATTATATACTGGATATATAATATAATAGGGTAGGGTAAAGTGTTTTTAAAAGATGTGACATCTTAAAGAAAATTTGCAGATATCATAAGTGACTCTAATTTATTGGCAAATTTCAGGCTACGTTCTTAGTCATATTTCTGCTAGAAGAAACCTACTTTCCATTTTGTGTTTTCTCATTTGCATTACTGCAAAGTTATTCATGCATATGAAAAGAATATTATTCATCTCTGTATTCCTTCCTCTCCTTATTCCAAACCCAGCGGGTATATGAGTTATACATAAAGAAACACACTGCTATAGCTATATATTTATACATGGATATCTATGTGATTTAAATTTGGTCTTACACCTGGATAACAAACCCAAGTGATAACATTATGGGCTACATGTGTCTTATTACTTCATTAATGGCATACCCAAATTGTCAAATATGTTGAAATCCAATAATCGTAACTGACAAGCTTTAGCATGATTTGTCTCCACTGGGAATGATTTAAAAAAAATAGAGGAATGTACTTCTGAATTCTCCCTCAAAGTGCAGATGACTGTGTGGTAAGCTCTTGTTTCTTTACTAATATTTTTAGTGAGATGTTGTTTTCACAGTGTTCATAGTAACTGGCTTCTGAAGTTTTTATGTGCATAAAGCCATATCATCTCCCAAATTCAGAAATCCGGTGCTCCTCTAAAAAGAACTACAAATATGAACTGGCAAGAAGAAATATGATCAACCTGGTACTTCTTACCTCCTCTAATGTTTGATTCCTCTTAACTCAGTATCCTAGGAAATTATTTCACTTGAAAGTTTAGACAGAATTCACACAGAAAAATTTTTTCTCCTCTGCTCTCCAATTCTACTCCTACACCTTATAAAAGTAAATACTATTGCTTCGATTCCTAAAAGTTTTTCCTCAAAAAATATCTCGGCATTTGGGATGCAGAGTAAAATAGCGTGACAATGAATTTCGTGGACACAAACCTCATTCTGAACAATGATGAGGTATTCAAGACTCCTCCCTGCTCTGTGTGCTGCTTTATCTGTATTTGGGAATGGCATGGAGGAAGAGAAAGAAGAAGCTTATGCTTTTCTTTTTAAAATTAATCCTCATTTAGCCATTAACTAGTGGTTCATTTTTAAGTCCAGAGGACATTGCAATTGCATTTTTCTTTTCAATAATTGTAGCAGATATTAAAGCGAATAGGCATTGGTAGTCATGTACAGAATAACCTGGTTTTCTAGATGGACCCACTTGTCAGAGATCAAACAGCTACAGCACATTTAGGGTTACACTCTCTTTCCCTTCCTCCTTATTCTCAACCACAGTGGAGCTTTTTCCAAAGTTGCCATGGTAACACTATATCTGGCTGCTAGCTCTGTCGTAAGTTATTGAACTGAGACTGGCTTTTGGTTTAGCAGATAATTAGGTTCTGTCTCACAGGTTCATTTTCCTGTGACTGGGACGTGAATATGACCTACAGCTGGCCTCAATTTCAGTGTCACAGACAAAACTTTAACCCTTCCGAGCTCCCCAGGCACACTCCTAAGCATTGCTTGTGCGATAGAGGAAGTCCATACAGCTCACCCACACCTTGGGGAGAATTACCAAGTCTTCATTTCATTTTTTATCTTCATCATAATACTAAGGAAAATATGGTCAAGGTTGTACACACGGGGCATTTTCAAAATTAAAAACATGCCAACAACAATGTGATATATATAAATATATTTATGTATTTTATATATATTACGTGAAACTTATAGGTACTATCATTTCCTTGATTCCTTAATAATTTTTAAGTCAAATTGAAGTGTCTTTTGCTGTAATTAGGAATCCACAGAATTTAGAATTCAAAATCTCTCTTCTGAGGAATATTAGTTTGGTACTTTTATTCTCAGCTTTGAGAACTGTCTACTAGTTGATTCATACCCCTCCCTTTACTTTAATATACCCTGAATTTTACCCGACATCGAAACGTTCCTTTGGAGTCCCAGGTAGACCCATGTAACAGGGAACAACACCACCACTCTACTAAAATACTAAAATGTTCACTCAGGGCTTGGATATTGCTGGCTTGGAAAACCAGCTACTTTTGCCATTGTACTTATAATATTTCAGTCAGTTCAAATAACTGTCCTTTGTTTAGGATAAAGAAAGGAGCATAACTTTGGGAAAGACATTGAATTCACCATACCCATGGCAACATGGAGAGTTGTAGGGCTAGTAAGAGAAGGTATGCCTTTGTAATGTCAGACAATGGGAAAGTTCTTCAAGGAAAAACATTTAAGAAATTTAGTATATCTTGTGCAGAACCTGAACGTGAAAGGATAAGAAAGGAACAAGGGAGAGTTGAGTTAACCATAATTAAAACATGAATTAAAGAAAGTCCATATCTTAACTGGCTGGAGAATCACCTAACTATGTTAATAGTGATAGGTAAAATCTGAAAATCAACAATTGTACATTGGACCTATGATGTGTGTGTGTGTGTGTGTCTCTGTGTGTGTGTACATGCACGTATGTGCACAAATCACACAGTCCACATTCTATTTTAATCCATTTCTTCCCTTTTTAAACTCTAGAGTTGTCTCATGGATGCAAACTTTGTGGAGGAGGCTGAAGTCAGAGTGGGGAGAGTTTGCATAAAATGCGAGAGGGAGCTAGTCTGTGAGGAATTCAGTCGTTGCCCATTATTTTCCTCTAAACTGAGCTGCTTCTAATTTATAATCTCAAATTCATAGAACCTATTGTTCTTACTGATGATCAGTGTTTGTTGAATGAATGTATGAATTCTTTCCCAGTCTCCCTTCCATGTAGTAAGAACTAAGTTCACACTCGATTATAAAGAGGAGTAAGGAAATCTGCAAGCATTTTTGATGAAAAATCCTTTTAACTGTCTTCTCATGGTTCCCAGTAACTCTAAGTCCTACACATGCTGGTCATTGCTTGCTCGCATTAGTGCAGTAGTCTTACAACTGATCTCTTTTATCACCTGCTTTGGTCTCCACTACACAAAAGAGATAGGATGCTAATCTCAAATGCAAATTATTTCAAGTCAGCACCCTCCTCACAACTTCCCAGTGGTTTTCCATGTCGTTAGAATAACATACACAATCCCTACCCTGTTTACAAAACTCCATATGACCTTGCCCCTGACTACCTTATTGACATCATCTCCCATGACTTTTCCTCTTTTTCAGTCTCACCCAGCTGAGGGCATGCCCACTGCAGAGCCTTAGCTCTGGCTGTTCCCCCTGCCAGAAATGCATGGCTCTCTCCTTTACTATTCCGATTTCTCTGTTCAAGTGTCATCTCCTTAGAGATGCCTCCCCTAAACATCTTTTTAACAGCACTTCACTGAACTGAAAGGTCCAGCACCATTCCTGCTTTAAGTTTTCTCCATAGTACTTATCACTTCTTGATATTGTATTAGGCAACAAACCAACAAATATATGCCTATATGTTTTTCCCACTAAAAATATAAACTCCATCTGAGCACAAGAGTTGATTATCCATGGATATACTCCTAGTGCCTAGAACCTAGTAGGCTGGACCCTAGTAGACCTTTCATAAATATTTGTTGAATGAATAAACGAATGAATGATTGAATAAAGAGATCCAGGTAGAGTGTCTGGGTACCCCAACCTATGTGAAACCAGTACATGAATGTTTTTCTGACATAATGAATAGAATCTTTCTCTATGTGATGAAATTGCATAAATATATGAGAAAATAATTTAGGGACATAGCTTAGATTTCTGCAAGTCTCTCCATCAGACTAGTGTAAGACAAAGAAATTGAGCTTATTCATACCTCATTTTTGCATGAACTTAATTCAAAATAAAGCATCATCCATATACCAAACACATCACCACCCCACTCACTCACGGAATATTTTTTCGTAAAGGGCCAGATAGAAAATGTTTTTGGCTTTGGGGACCATACAGTCTGTGTCGCAACTACTCAGCACTTCTGTTGAGGTGTGAAAGCAGCCATAGAAAACACATAAACAAACGGGCGTGGCTGTGTTCCAATAAAATGTTATTTATAAAAACAAGAATTTGGCTGATTTAGCCCACGGGCTGTAGTTTGCTGACCCCAGATGTAGAGAGTCTTCCCCAAACCCTCGTCCCACCAAGTTATTGAGAGAATGCCCATAGGACCATGGCTCCCTCACCTGGATCTTTCAAGAAATGAGACAAATTCAGGGATGGCTAGAGCATGGAACACCTGAGTGACATGAGCCTGATTTCTTTCCTTTCCACTTATCTGTTTAAAGTGAGCCAGGTCTTAACTTTAAACTGTCTCTGCAGTAACAACACTGCACCATATCAGATACTTCCAATGAAAACATTACTGTTTGGAGAATGAAAGATGGATGTATACAGTGGTGTTCTGGTAAATGTTAAGCAACTAGCTCTCTCAGGAAAATAAAGAAGACATTTACTGTAATCCTAGCGCTCTGGGAGGCCGAGGCTGGTGGATCGCTCAAGGTCAGGAGTTCGAGACCAACCTGAGCAAGAGCGAGACCCCGTCTCTATTAGAAAGAAATTATTTGGACAGCTGAAAATATATATATAGAGAAAAAATTATCTGGGCATGGTGGCACACGCCTGTATAGTCCCAGCTACTTGGGAGGTTGAGACAAAAGGATCGCTTGAGCCCAGGAGATTGAGGTTGCTGTGAGCTAGGCTGACGCCACGGCACTCTAGCCCGGGAAACGGAGTGAGACTCTGTCTCAAAAAAAAAAAAGAAGACATTTACTGATTTCTGTAGTGTAAATTCTCCCACCATGGCCATTTTAAACTACCGATATGATGTCACTTAATGTAAAGTTGAGAAAATACAGTCTCCTGAATCAGTATGAGCTTGCTCTAGCCCACCACCGAATACATATTTAAAAGCTACAGTAACTCTGCTCACTGCCTGGAGGAAAAAGTGGTGAGTTTGGTAGGAGCAACTGGCTGGATAATCTTTTGCAATGCCAATAAATAATGAGAAAGTATGTAAATATAATGCTGTGTATAAAGCTCTGATCTCGGTGTTTAGTTAAAATACATACTCGGTAAATGGTAGCTATTATTGTCTTAGTTTATGTTATTGTAAGCGTTAAAATTAAATGTTTGGCAACAGACTCAATCCAATTTTAATGTCTTTGTGTTAATAAGGCCTCTTAACAGTTAAGCAGCAAAGATAAAGGAATTTTATGTAGCTATTCAGGATTCTGCCCAGCTCAAGGTTAAGATAGCAACAAAATACTCCAACCAGAATAAAAGAAGTCTCCACTTGAGGACAGCTCTTCATAACACTTCACAAGGGTCAAGCTGTGGTCAAGCTTCAAAGTTAAACAGAATGCATCATAGGAGCACAGTTCAATTATTGATTGAATAGTGGATTCAAATTGACTATAATCCAGACTAATACACTCCAATGAGTTCAAGACCAAGATAGACCAACAAAAGGGAAAAGTTTTGACTCAAGTTTCAAGGCAAACACTCAGATTGAATTAGCAACATGAATGTATTATATTATTTGTCCACGTACAATACAGTTCCAGCCCCATTGGACAAAACTGGTGAAGTAACAGGCAAAATATTGGCAATGTTTGAGTAATCAGATTAAATGAACATTGATCTAGAAGAAATTAATAGGAAAAATATATATGGACCTTGAAAGATATTAGTACACAGTTTAGTTCTAAACACTCAGTCTTTGGGAGAAAAGACTAATATATCCTGTATTGAACACAAAGAAAGTAATTTTTGAACTATTTACTCTCCATCCTCCTCTGCCCATCTCCTTCAATCTATAAAGCTTTCTATATCTGTAAAAGGTATGACTTAGTATTCGGCCCATAAAATAAAGTAAGGAGAGTATTTCTTTCTACATTCTAGTTTATCTTAATATTTTTTCCATGCTTCTATTAGCACATAATTCAAATGCATCAGTTTTGTGGTGGTTATTCTGCTCTGCCTCTTGAAGGCTCTCTTTTCTAGAAGAATCATATTATCGGTGGAACATTTTAGCCAAGTCCTGGTAAGAATGCCCTTCATTGCCCAGATATTACTGAATAAGTTTAAGTTTTCTCTGTTTTCAGTGAACTGTTCCATGTCCATTTTTTGCTACATTTTCTTTTGGTTTTCTTTTCATACTGATATTAATGAAAACATATTTTAGATAGCTTTTGTTTTTAAAAACTTCTATTATGGAAATTCCAAATATATGCAAATTAGAAACAATAACATAATGATATATGTTCATAATGATATATGCTCATCACATATATAAGGTCAACTATTTAACTTACATCAATTTATGGTCAATCTGGTTTCATCTGTTACCATCACTCACTCATCCCTAACTTTCTGAATTATTTGGGGGCAAACTCATGCATCACAGAGTACACACGCATCAATAAATATTTCAGTATACTTCTTTAAAAGATAAGCACTGTGTTTTAAACCACAATAGCATTATTACACCTACAAATATTTATAAAACTTCCCTGATGTAATAAAATATCCATAAGTGTATAAACTTTTCTCCTTGTTTCATTTTTTTTCTTTTTACAGTAAATTTGTTTGAATGAAAATTCAAACAAGTGCCTCACGTGGTATCTGATTAAAATTTCTAAAGTCCCTTTCAATCTATAGGTTTCCCTTTGTTTAATCCTTTGTAACTTATTTATTGATGAAACTGGGTCATTTTTCCTTTATTGTTTGTCTCATTCTGGATTTTGCCAGTTGTATCCCTGGCGTGTCATTAACCAAGTTCTTCTTTCCCTGTGTTTCCTGTAAACTTAGAGCTAGACTGAAATGTTTCAATCATATTTCTTTCTTTTTTTGTTTTAGCAAGATTCGTTCATAAATAAATTGTATGTGTCCCAACAGGAAACACATAGAAAGCCTTCCTCTATTGTGCCTAACTAGGAAGATATTTGTAATTTTATATTACAAGTATATACTATGATTACATCATCTAGGAATCAAATATTTCAAGCTTACATGTTAAAATTTAATTTTTCGTTATTACATGATATTTCAAACAGGACATGTTTCTTTCCACACATTTTTATTGATGAAATTTAAGATCTAATAATGGAGTATAATCTTTTTATTTCAACAGATATAAGGGGTACAAGTATTTTTTGTTACATAGATGAATTGTATAATACTGAAGTCAAGGCTTTCAGTACATTGTACCCGATAGGTATTTTTTTGTCCTTTGTTCCCTCCCACCCTCTCTCCCTTTTTTATTTCCAACTTCCATTACACCACTTTATGGCCATATATACCCATTGTTTATCTCCAACTTATAAGTGGGAACATGGTATTTGTTCTTCCATTCCTGAGATACTTCACGTAGGATAACGATTTCCAGTTCCATCCAAACAAAAGACATTATTTCATTACTTTTGATGGCCTAGCAGTACTCCATGGTATATATATATCACTTTTTCTTTATCTGCTCACCAGTTGATGAGCACTTAGGTTGATTCCATATCTTTGCAACTGTGAATTGTGCTGTGATAAACATGCGGGTACAGATGTCTTTCAAAAAGAACATCTTCATCATTAGCCATCTTAATCAATTCCACCAACTGAGCAAGTTTGAGTAGCATTACCCTAGCTTATCAAAGGATTATGCCACTCATGTATCTGAAATTGGATTAAATTATGGAGAAATTTTACAGGAAGTGGCCCTAAACATACACAAGGTGCATATGTAGACCTTCTCTAATTTAGGCTAATCCTAGGTTATTGTCAGAATAAAAAATGAAGAACATTGCATTAGAACCAGACTTCTTAGATGACTGTTAGCTATCTAATTGATACTCTGACAGAAAACCAATATGAACCAGATTTCAGGGGCAATTCAAAGCATCAGAATTCTTGTCATATAGCACTATTCCAGCCTACTCCAAAGAAATAGTGCATCCTTGTCAATATCCTGGAAAGCAGAGTTGAGATAAAAATATGAAGACCCAATATGAAATGTCAATTGTCTTTGCAAAACATAAGTATATGTATATTCTTGGGAAGTAGAGAAAATGCATGTTTGTGATTTTCCAGAAATTTATGGCTTTTAAAAATGCTACCTCTAAGGTTGCCTTTTTGATTCCTCTTACGAAAAAAAAAAAACCTGGAATAATCAGTTGTCTTTAATGTATAGTTAATCAGCTCATTATGACAGAACTTTAATCTCATCATATCTCACTTGCTAGATATGAAAAGAGTACATTTTCCACTATATATTAATAGTTATTGGAGTTAATTAAATTGTAGTTAATTTTCCATTTGTATTGAGGCTATGGTATTATGTATAAATATTCCAATTATTCAATAAAACATCACTTAAATAGACCTATATTCTGTTTTGAAACTGTTAGGGAATATCTTACTTTAACTCTGGGAGCTGTATTGTATTAGGTTAATGAGTTCTCTTCTAGTTCTGAGGTTCCTTGAATCTATTTTAATTTCATATCAGGAATTGGAGAGGTTTTTCCAGGAAAAGTTACATAAATTCACCAACTGCAATGTGAGAGTCTATGACCCACATCTTACATTTCCTTACTGCTTTTGCCCTCAAAGTAAGAATATAGATAGAGTTCTTGTTTTAATATTGTTTTGTTATATCATATTATTGTCACCATTTTTAAAAGGATATTTTTCTATGTTTTAATTAAGCTCCTTCATGTAACATGTAATTTTAAAATTATTATTTCATATAATATCTCACTTGCCACATTCAGGAACCTGGAGCAGAATGAGCCTTTATAGCAAAATGATGAAGTTATTGTGAAAATAGAAAAAGATAACTGTAGACAACTCTAAGCTTATAATTTCTACAGAGCAATAGCAATAATATACTCTGTGCAAAGTTGAGTGAGGGATTATTATACTTCTCATACAGGATTTTTCTTATAAAATTTTATTTTACTGTAGTAAGAACACTTCTTGAGATGACATCTACCCTCTTAACAGATTTTTAAATGTACAATACCTTATTGTTGACTGTAAGCACAATACTGCACAGCAGATTTCTAGAGTTTATTCGACATTATGCTCATTGAATAGTAACTCCCCATTTCTCCCTTCCCCCAGCTTCTGACAACCACCGTTCCATTCTTTGATTCTACAAATTTGACTATTCTAGATACCTCATATAAGCGGAATCATACAGTATTTGTCTTTCTATGACTGGCTTATTTCACTTAGCGTAATATTTTCCAGATCATCAATGTTGTTCCACATGGTAGAATTTCCTTCTTTTTTAAATGATGAATAATATTTCACTGTATATACCACTTTTCTTTATCCATCCGCCTGTTGTTGGACATTTATAGTGTTTCCACATCTTAGCTACTGTGAATAGTGCTACAGTGTACTATTCATGGGTGTGCTAATGAACATGGGAGTTCTAATATCTCTTCAGGACTTTGACTTCAATTCTTTTGGATAAATACCCAGAAATGACATTGCTGGATGATATAGTAGTTTTATTTATTTATTTATTTATTTATCTTTTGAGGAAACTCCATACTGTTTCACATAGCAGCTGCACCATTTTGCATTTCCACCAACAGTATGCAAGGGTTCCAATTCTCTGTATCCTCAACAACACTTTTTTTTTTTTTTTAATAAAAGCTATCCTGACAGGTGTGAGGTGATATTTCATGGTGGTTTTAATTTGCATTCCCTTGATGACTAGTGACATTGAACTCTTTTTAATATACCTGTTGACCCTCTGTATGCCTTCTTTGAAGACACGTCTATTCAAGTTTCTGGTTCATATTTTAATTGGATTATCTCTTTTTTTGCTATTGAGTTGTTTTGAGTTCCTCATACATTTTAGATCTTAACCCCTTAACAAGTGGGATTCTTATTTTTTTGTTTCATATTTCATAGAATTTCAGGTTCATGAAATTAGCTATCTTAAGTAAGGTGCTTTTATGTTGCTTGCTATGACAATGCTCATCAGAATGTTTACAGAAATGTGTGAAATGTGGCTTTCTAAGGAACAGGTTGGTTTTTTATTGGATCAATAGAGCCCATATTCTGAGAGTTTTACTCAAGAACCTAAAATTCAGTTGAGTATAAAGAAATGACAATTACTCAGGAAACCTCAGAAGGTATATGAGGTCTGTCTGGAAAGTATCCAGCCATTATTAATATAATAAGAATGGTTTGTGCCACATCAACATAACCTGGCAGCCAAAGAGAGTGGACTGGGTTGCCCACGTGTGAACAATGGCGACTTCGCTGTACTAGTCAGTGGGGCACTGGACGCCATTGAGTGAGCACGTCTACTGTTTGGCTATCGCATTCAAAATGACTGAGCGAATAGAGCAACAAATCTGCATCAAATTTTGCGTTAAGCTTGAACATTCCTCCGTGGAAACTATTCTGATGATTCAGAAGGTTTTCAGGGATGATGCAATGAGTGCAGCACAAATAAAAGTGTGGCGCAAATGCTTCAAAGATGGTTGAGAGTCTGTTGAAAGTGATCAACGTTCGGAAGGCCTGCAACAAGCAGAACACCTGAGAATGTTGAACGTGTATGGGCTGCAATCAACAAAGATCAACGACTGACAGTGAAAAGTAGCAGCTGATCTAGGGATTCCAAAAACTACTGTGTCTGAGATTTCGATGCAGGATCTTGGCATGAAACGTGTCATGAGAAAATGCGTTCCGCGACTTCTGCTACCAGAGTAGAAGGAATATCGTGCTGCATTTGCTAATGACTTGCTTCAAAGTGCTACCAATGAACCAGATTTCCTCAAGAGGGTCATAACCGGAGATGAATCATGGGCCTATGGCTATGATCCAGAAACTAAGGCTCAGTCACCCCAATGGAAGTTACCTGGTTCTCCATGCTTGAAGAAGGTGTGGCAAAATCAGAGCAAGATCAAGACCATGTTAACTGTGGTTTTTGACTGGGAACGTGTTATCCATCACGAGTACGCTCCTCCAGGCCAAACAATTAATAAGGAGTACTGCCTGAATGTTCTTCATCAGCTGAGAGATGCAATGCAACAAAAACGGCCAGAGCTGTGGGCAACTGATGATTGGCAGCTTCATCATGACAACACCCCCCCCCCACGTATCGTATCTTGTGCAGAGATTTTTGGTGAAACATCAAATCACCCAGGTGACTCGGCCCCCCTACAGCCCAGATTTGGTGTCCTGCAATTTCTAGCTTTTCCCAAAACTAAAATCACCTTTCAAAGGGAAGAGATTTCAGACTGTTTATGAGATTCAGGAAAATACGACAAGACAGCTGATGGCAATACCAATACAGGATTTTACAGAGTGTTTTAAACAGTGGAAGAGATGCTGGGAGAACTGTGTGAGGTCCCAAGGTGCCTACTTTTGAAGGGACTGAGGTGTCATTGTCCTATGTACAATGTTTCCTGCATCTTGTATCTTCTTCAATAAATATCTCAATTTTTCATATTATATGGCTGGATGCTTTCTGGACAGACCTCGTATTTCAGGAGCTGATGTGACAGCATTCAGTGGTAATTATAGTGTGAGAAAATGTTTCCCTAAATGAATTTGTTGTGAATATTCAAGTAAATTTTGCATTAAATTTGATTGTTGTCAAGAGTGTAGTTTGTGTTCTTGTATGACAGTTTTAAATTTTTTGTATTCATTTATGATTCATATGAAAAAAATTTTTGTGATTTTATTTGTAACAAAATACCAATTCTGATGGTATGTTATTAAAATTCTGTATTGGTGATAGAGCCGTTTTTCAGAAAAGGTATACTTTCCATTAACATTTGGAAGTAAGCATTCCTTAGTTTACTCTGATAATGACAAAAACTTGTATAGGAGGATGTGAGCCAGTGCTACACAACTTTAAGTTTTCTCTCCTAGGGAAATCTTTTTTTTTCTATTTTTTTACCTTATCTTTGGCAAGATAATTGGATTACATTGAGTGATCTACTATTTTTAGGCAAAGTAAAATTAACAGATCTTTATAAAAGCCAATTCTAAGACTTTGGCCTATCATATATGTAACCTTGGCTTTATATGTTCCCATTTTAAAGAAATGGGACCACAAGTTAGCAGAATCTTAGAGTTAGAAGATACCTTAACAATCACCTACCCTCTCCTCTCAGGCTGGATTAGTTTAGCAATACATCTGGTTTATGTCTTTCTAATCTAGAAATTAACATTTTTTAAGGTGAGGAGCTTACTACTTTCATGGGTAGCTAGTGACATCTTTGGCTAGCTTTAATTTTTCGAGAGCTCTTTCTTATATTGAGCCAAATTTTGTCTCTGGAGCAATATCAAATATGTCTACATGACAGTACTTTGAATGTTAGAATTCAGTTCTCATGTCTCTTTCCCTTATAGGCCTTTGATTTGTTATGATCAATTTTCAAGAATCTCTAAAATTATGGTATTATTATTATGCATCTACATGAAATTAAGGAAAATCTTTCCACACCACAAAGCATGCCAGAGATTTTTTTTGTTCAACTGCAAGAAATTAGAGTCCAACTACAAAGTTAAAGAGAAGACCACTCTTACTTCTGACGTGAGCTACAAGTCTGAGATTTCCCCAAAACACCTTTAGGTTGGATAATTTACTAGAAAGACTCACAGAACTCACCGGAACTTATTATACTCACAGTTTCATTTATTACAAGGAACGATACAGAAAATCAGCCAAAGGAAGAGACATATAGTACAGAACCTGGTAGGGTTCCAAACAAGAAGTTGCTGTTGCATTCTGTGATGATAAATGCCTTAGTCCATTTTGTTATGCTAAAACAGAATACCACAGACTGGATAGTTATAATAAACAGAAATTTATTTCTCATAGTTCTGGAGACTGAGAAGTCCAAGAACAAGGGGCTGGCATCTATCTGGGCCTTTCGTACAATGGCAGAGAGCAGAAGGGCGAGAGAGAGAGAGGGAGAGAGAGAGAGAGAGAGAGAGAGAGAGAGGAGAATGTGCTTTAAAAGAGGGTCAAAGTCCCTCTTTCACAACAAACCCACTCCTGCGATACCATTAATTCATTCACTTTGCCTTTATGGCTTAATCACCTCTCCTTAGGCCCTACCTTGCGACATTGTTGTATTGGGGATTATGTTTCAAACACATGCTTTTTGGGAAACACATTCAAACCATAGCAATGCACATGGAGCATTGCCAACCAGGGAAGCTCACCTGAGCTTCCGTATCCAGAGATTTATTGGGGTTTTGTTACAAAGACATGATTGATTGTTTGATATAGCAGGTTGTCCAAAGGACCCACCATAAGTAACAAAGACATTTCTATCACTTGGGAAATTTCAGAAGTTTAGAGGTTATCTCCCAGAAGCCAGTTACAAAGTCTAGGCCTCTCTTTCAGTGAGGCCAAACTCCTTTCTATACAGTATCACTTGCTATTTTCTTGGCTGAAGACACTCCAGTTTGTTAATCTTGAGATACAGTTTAAGAAGTTCAACATGTCTTGGGTGTGTTTTTCTAGATACTCTCTAACTTTTCTATTTCCTCTTATAAAACATACCTCCTATTGCTTGTCTTCAGAAGCTATTCTTGTATTAAATATTGGATCTATATTAGGATGTGTGAAATAATACTTTGGACTTTGAAGTCAGCACACTTGGAGAATTCAGACATTTAATAGCCATTAAACCTGGAAATTTTACATTTCTTTGTGAGCTTCTAGTTCCTCCTATGTAGAGTGTTTCTAATAATACCCAATTCATATTTTATGGATACTAAATGAGATCAAATGTAAAATTTTTAATGCATCATAGAAGTTTAATAAATATCAGTTATTTTCTGGGACAAATACTGGACAGTCTGAATTTGTGTTTGACACGTATCAGAAGCAGTGCTTGCCTGTTGAGTCTTCTAGACTAGATGTATGAATACATTGTTAAAAAAACAGAAGTCAATTGAATTCATCAGATATTTATTTAAGTTCAACTGAGAAGTACAAAGCATTATGCTAGGGACTGAGAGAAAAAGACAGTTTCTGCCTTCCCAGAGTGAGGACATTTTTATACATATCTTTGGCATAAGTAGACTAGAATAGGTGTTAAATTCTGGTACAAAACTGGTGCAACAGTAGAAGTCTAAAACAAAAAATAATTCTGATTGGGGTTCCTGGAAGAATGCATTTCCAAGAAGGTAATATGTCTCTGGAGACCCAAAGTACTAGGAGGGCTTTCCTGGTACTTTTGGGAACAGTATCTTTTTTCAGAATTTCCGAATGAATTTACTCGGTAAAAAAGTGTATTTAGCAACAGGATATAAATAAATTAAACATGAATACAGGAACGAAATCTAAACAAAATTATCTTATATCAGCAATAAAAGCACTCTGCAGCAATATTTTAAAAAACAAATGTAGCCAAAATTTTAATCTGTGTATTAAAAAATAGCTGTTGATTTCATTGGAATGCAAAGAGATTGCTTCTGTGCTTCATCCTTTAAAAACTCAGGACAATTTACCCAATTTTAAAAATCCATTATGTCAGTTTTTGATTTCAAGGAAAATATGTATAGATTTTATTTCAGATAGTTCATTTGAGAACTGTGAAGGAATTAAGCATAATTCATTTAGTCATCAAGCAATTCATTCAGCAAATATTCATTGAACACATTCTGTGTGCCAGGAACTGTTCCAGGCTCTGAGAAATACATCTTGAATAAAGCAGACAAAGTCCCTGCCCTCTGTGGAAACCTGGCAAATAAACAAGTGAGAAAATACATAGAATGTCAGATGGTACAAGCACTATAGAGAAATGAAAGCAGGATAATGGATGATAGAGGTGCTGGAGAAGGATGGCATTTGCTATTTCATGTAAATAGATCAGGAAAGACCTTGTGGCAGACATCTGAGCAGAGACAATGCCTGGTGTGGGAGCACATCAGAGAGAGAAATGTGGGGGTGAGTGTTCCAGGAAGAGAAAACAGCCAGAGCAAGTTTCCTGAGGTTGGAGCGTGCTTGGCATTTTCCGGGAACTCAAGGAATCCAGTGTGGCGGAAGGAGAATGAGCGAGAGAAAACAGTGGGAGAATACTATAATATCAGTCCCTGTTGGGCCATTACAAAGACTCTACATTTTTTTACCTGACCCGTGCCTACCCCTTCAGCCTCTGCCTCACCTCTTATCTTTTTGTTCCCCTGCACTTGCATTGTCCAATATGGTAGTCACTAGCCACACCTGGTTGTTGAGAACATGGAATGTGGCTAGTCCAATTAAACTGTATGAAAAAGTGTAAAATGACTGGATAATTTTATTATTGTTTAATATGTTGCAATAAAATATTTTGGATATATTGGATTAATTAAGATAAAATAAATTTCATCTGTTTCTTTTCTTGTAAAAACATTTTTGTTTTGAGATAATTCTAGATTCACATGTAATTATGAGATAATACATAAAAATCTTGTGTACCTTTTATCTGTTTTTCCCAATAGTGATATCTTGCAAGTGTATAGTCACACTGTTGCTAGTAGGATATGCACAGTGATACAGTCTTATTCATATTCCCTCAATTTTAATTGTATTCATTTGAATGTGTGTGACTGTGTGTATACACTTAAGCTCTATGCAATTTTATTGCATGTGTAGGTTCATGTATCCACCACCGCATGAAGATACAGAACTGTTCCTTCGTCACAAAGATCCCTTATATTGCCCTTTTATAACCAACCCCACCTCCTTCCTGTGCCCCATCCCTGTACCTAGCTCTGAGTCCTAGCAACCACTAATCTGTTCTCTATTTCTATAATTTTTTCATTTGAAGAATGTTATGTAAAGGAAATCATAGTGTGTATGCTTTTGAGCTTGCCTTTTTTCCCTTAGCATAATTCTTTGAAAATTTATCCAAGTTATTGATCCAAGTCATTGATCCAAGCTATTGATATACATACATATATATGTATATAAAATCAGTAGTTCATTCCTCTTATTTGCTGAATAATATTTCATGGTATGTATATACCATAGTTTGTTTAACTGTTCACTCACTGAAGAACACCTGAGTTTGTTCCAGTTTTTGCTGTTATAAAAAAAGCTGCTATAATCATTCCTGTACATGTTTTATTGTGAACATAAGTTTTCATTTATCTGGGGTAAATGCTAAAGAGTCCAGTCACTGTGTCATAGGGTAATTGCATGTTTAGTTTTATAAGACTGCCAGATTGTTTTCCAGAGTGGCTGTACCTACCTATTTCTTTTTACTTTTTTTATTTTCGATGTGGCTACTAGGAAATAAAATTACGTATGCAATTTCTCACATTTCTATCAAACAGTCCGGCCCTAGTCTAGAGTATCAAGTTCTTCACCTCAGGTTCTTCCCAGGTGCCTTGCTTTCTAACTGAAGTGTGTTCTCATCGTCCCCTCATAAATTCATGAACTTCTATAGCATAATGGTTAAGAGAATAATCTAAAACCAAGCAGATCGGGTTTGGATCTTGGGTCCACCCCTTACTGGCTATGTGATTGGTTATTTAATGCCTTTTTTTTCCCCCTCAGTTTTCTTACCTGTAAATGGAGTGATTGTAGCAGTCCTGATCTCGCTGGGTTGATGTGGTGGTTGAGTTGGCTCTGTGAAATGAGACCCTTCTGATCCCCTCCCCAAGAGCAGGTTTAAATTCTCATTTATTAATAGGGTTCCATTGCAGTCAACACCCTCCATTAAAATTGTAATTATGTGATTATTTCGTATCTTTCTTCACTACTAGAATCTAAGCACCTATAACACTAGTGACCTCATCTATCTGATTTAGTGTTGTATCCTCAGGGCTAGCCAAAACTAGCCAAGAGGAGGCACTTAACAAATCACCAAAGAATGACTGACTGAATGAATGAATTTCCTTCAATGTACACATTTACTTATGATTTACTTAAAGTAATATTTTGTTTAGTTTCTCTAATTTTTAAAAACATCATATACAATTCATGTGTCTCTGATTCAGAACACTCGGTCTCTAATTGTTAATTTACATGAACAGTTTTTACACGAGGATCCTATGTACTGTGGAATAAAAACTATTCTGGTACAATGACAGAATTCAAAGAGAAAAATAATAAGACTCATATGTATCATATGATACTATTTGATTGTTAGTTTTGGTTAAATTGTTTAGTTTAAATAATCATGTCATTTTCATGCTGGGATTCCCTAAACTTGACAGAATGTATATTATTTAACTGCTTCCTTTGGGTTTATGGACCTTTTGAAGACTGAGCCCCCCAAAACACCAGCAGGTGACATTGTCATAGAAGTCCTTCCTTATACCTCTGTAGATAATTTTGTCTCAGTATTCCAATTATTTAAGGCCTTAATGAGGTAAACTCCATGACATTTTTGGGAAATGTAGACAAAACCGTGGCATAACATAGATGATTTTCATTTACCTACTCTCTTTAAAACCCAAACTGTGTACCAACTATGTCTATCAAGAGCATATGCCTCTTCTACATACATAAACACACACACACACACACACACACACACACACACATACACATTTTCTCAGTTATCCACTTTTATCTTCTTACCTACTGAGGGAAGTTACTATATTATAAAAGACACTGACTTACGGTCACTTACTTTGACCTAGGATGAGTGAGGTGATTGCTCTACCATTTTATTAACTTTGAGGTCTTGAAAAGACCAATTAGCATGTTTCATCCTTCATTTTGTTTGCTGTATAATGGGAATGACACATGGAGAAATTGCACTGATGATTAAACACAAGGGTCCATCTGTAGATCTCTAATAATACATATCTCCATATTTGGATGGTATCAGGCCATGTGCTGAGTTTCAGGGACATACTTATACATGTACATTTTCTCCAATTTCCCCACACGCCCTCAAAGGCAGGTATCGTTAGACATTAGACATGCTGAGTATCAGAGATATAATTTAACTTTACATACTTACATGACAAGACTGTACTATAAAGCTATGACTCTCAAGTCCAAACTAATCCATTAGGAGATAAAATGTCCCTTCTTTTCATTAAAATATCTGAACTCAAATTTATAATGAAGCGTATCTAGGTATGAGAGAAGGGTCATGATGAAATTTGCTTCCTGGTTTAATGAGTTTTGATATTGGGTAGGTTAAAATAATACAAAATAACATAAAATTGCTAATATTTGTTGAGTATTTACTTTGTACCCAGCACTATATTAAGTAATTTACTGGAATTATTTTATTTTAGTGTGACAATGCAGGTAGCTCCTATAATTGTCCCTCTTTTACGCTAGAGGAAACAGTCTAAGAGAGATTAAATTAGTGGCTCAAGGTCAGAAAGCTGGTAATTATTAAAACTAGGATATGATTCTGTATAATGTGAGGGCTCAAGCCTTCACTAGGGATGCATGTTGTG
The DNA here is from genome assembly GCF_000956105.1 of Propithecus coquereli. Classification (NCBI taxonomy): domain Eukaryota; kingdom Metazoa; phylum Chordata; class Mammalia; order Primates; family Indriidae; genus Propithecus; species Propithecus coquereli. Next base: position 348,281 of record NW_012144079.1, read on the forward strand.
CCTTATTTCAATAATTTAACTTGGTCATTTGGGTTAATCATGGAGAGGTGATGTTTTCATTTCATTTTCATACGACATATTCTTCAACATTTTTCATACACATAAAGTGGTATAAAATAAAATAATGTTCTGTCTCTTATGCCTTTACATTCGTTGTGTTTTTATGGCCTTTATAAATAAAACAAACAATAACAACAGCAAACCCTTGCCTGAAGTGAGTTAACCATCCTGGCTCCTCCCACCTTCCTATTGCAATCAGAGGACTTTGAGGTTCATCATAAATATCTATATGCCAACAATAATTTTCATGATCGGATAACTCCAGTACTATACATATGAAAACATAATACCATATTTTTAAAAAAATCACTTCCACCACATTTTAATAAATCTCTATATAATTACCTTCTGGAATAATAATACTACATGGATTATTTTTTTCTAATTAAAATGTTAAATCCTTTTTTAGAGATTGCTGTTTATTTGACCATTTATTTACATATTACACATGAGTCTCTGTTTGGAATTTGTTAGCCTTCCCTCTGCTAAACAACTGCTGTATGCTGCTATTTTGTTGTGAAAATTATTGCTTTATAGGAGCATTTTGCCTTTATGTGTTGTTATTTTATTATTGCTATATTTAATTGGAATGCTCCAATTGTGTAACCAGGGAGAGTCCTTTAAACCTGGGAGTGTTGGCTTCACACAGTATAGAGATATTTATTTATTTATTTTCATTTCCCCAAAAATATCAACTTTGATTAATAATTATATACCGGCTTTGTTCTTCTTATCTGGGTGTCAACAGTAATTGGAATCCATATCCATATCCTACCTTGCAATCATGCTGCAAAAGGCCAATAAATTCCCGCTGAGTGTGTTACTTGTTAAATTTAGTGCATTACATTCAGGGTAATGAATAAAAGCAGTGGACCGTTACCGTCTGGCTGGCTGAGGAAGGCTAGAACAGTCAGACTCCCCCGAGGCCTTGAGCCGGCTTAAAAATGGTGACAGGCAGATTCAAGGGAGTCCCCGAGCATCACAGTTCAGTTTGTCTCCCTTAATTTCCTCTTATGTAGAGACTCAGGCTGTAGGGAGGTGAAGTAATCTTATCCATTAATTCACCACACTTTCGTAAAATGCTGCATGCTCTGGTTTCATTAACAAGCAAATAGAGTTTAGATAAATACTTATGTATTTACATTGAGCAGGGAGATGAGAATAGTATTGAATGTAAACCAGTGGCTATGCCTCCACACAGTTCACTTTGTATAGCTACATAGGTCTATTGTGTATTCATTTATCTATGTTAAAAATGCACATGAATATTTTTATGAGTAAATAACCCATGAAGCAAGCCCCATAGATATATATATACGCTAACTTACTTCTGTCTCATATTTATTTAATATACATTAGCAGTTACTGAAAATAGGACTATCACATTCTTAAGACTACTTGCAACTCTTTTTTAATAAATAAATATATTCATATGAAAAAGATTTCCAAAACTATAATATAAAAATTTTACATATGCCGTAAATGTACAAATGCAAGGATGTTAGAGCAAACTGGTCTATAGTCTTAATTTACTCTTTTATTGTGATAACTGAGAGTCTTTATTCTCCTAGCCTGGCAATTGTTACACACTATGTTTCCTGCCAAAGCCAGCTGACTTGCTTAGTCCTTCGAGCTATTGTAAATATTAATATCAATTCAAAAAGAACTAGATCCTTAAAGAAAGGAAGTAAAAATAATTTTATGAAATGACCACTTTTATTATTTTTGACTGCTTTGGAAAATTTAGTGTGCAGTGTCCTTTGCTATCCATGATAGAACAGCTGGTTCCAAATAACATGGTGTATCTCATTAGAGAGATATTAGATCTAATTATGCAACATATAAGTGAGATCATTATAGTAACATTATCTCAATGAGGTAAGTAAAGTGCATGTGGAATCTAACACTCTGCTTCTTGAAAGAATTTTTGAAAGCAAATGTAAGGAATTAAGATCACTTAACTGTATGCTGAAAGATGTTGCAAACCAGTTATTCATCTTTGACATGTAATGGAAAAATATGACAGGATGGTAGGTACCCTGATTATTTCTGCTAGAGATAAAAATGAACTTCCTCAGCAAATATTAATATCTTTTAATACAGGTAAATAATATAATAAAACAAGTGCCTTCTTTTAAGTACCTCTACTGAGTAAGAGTTTCTCAAACTTTAGAGTGTAACAGAATCACAGACAGGGGTTATTAAAACAAAGGTTGCTGGACTCCAACCTCAGAGTTTCTGTTCAGTAAGGCTGGGTAGAGCCTGAGAATTTGCATTTCAAAAATTCCCAAGTGACGCTCATACAGCTGGTCCAGGTCCACCACTTGGGAACCACTGGACTATGTGAAAATCACTAAATAAGACACTTAACTCGCATTATCTTCTTGATTGCTTTCCTGTAAGATGAAAACCCAAGGATCCTATTCTGCTTGGTATTTTTCAATCAAGCTAGCCATCTTTAGAAATCTAGAATTTGTTACAAAGAAATCTATCCTTGAAATATAATTAAGACTATCTGCCAAGCATTAGCGCATGTTTATAACAACACATTTAGAAACAACACCACAAATAATAAAATGAATAGATATTGCCAGTTTCATAATTTACCTAGCAAGGAAGATGCCAAAAATAATTAGAGGTTTCAGCTCCACAAAGCTAATTTGGCTTACTCTTATCTGTACACATTATCTCTTTCCTAAGAGCTCTGAATGTGTTTACTAAATTAATTGATTCTGCTGAAAAAATTTTAAATTAAAAAAAGTAGCAATGGAACCAAGATTGTTTATTATCATATATACATAAAATAACTAATTGGCTCTCTTCATTGTGCAGCAATGTTAACCATAGATTGGGCAGCTTTGCTAATTTTTCACCCAATAATGTGTTTAGGAAGATGCTTATAATAAAATGCCACCAAAATTTCACATAAGACTTTAGTTTATTAGTTTTTATTTTTTATCTGTTTCTTAATCCAAATCAAGCATTATGACTATTATGGTAACAATGGCATTCAAAGGGCATTTCCAGAGAGAATAATTTCTTGACTCTATTGAGTGAATCTTCAAAATGAGATAATCTGGTCCATATTCTGAACTGAAATGTCTGAGGCTCCATAAAATCAGGAAACATCTGTGTGACAATCATGCCTAAAAATAAAGACAAAGATTACAGGACCCCAATATTAAAGATATAATTTTAAATTTTCCTGCAGAAGAGAGCCAAAAACAAATTTATGAAACAACCAATTTTAATTTTGGACACTCCATTCATCTGCGTGTCACGAATGAGGAAATGATGTACAAGTGCTTTTGGGTCATTTGGATGTGTTTATCCCAGTCCCAAAGAAAACTGTGTTTCCCAGGATCACTTTTTACACATCTACAAAACCTCTTTTTTATATTGAATTATATCCACATGTATAACTAGACTGAAGGTTTAGACTCCTTTCACTTTCCTATGTTCCTGTTCTTGGCTACACTCTGCACTGCCTTGAGAAGCTTTAAAAAGTACTGATGCCTGGGTCTCACCCAGAAAAAATTGGATTTAATTGGTCTGGTGAGTAGTCAGGTCATTAGGATCTTTTAAAAAGCTTCCCATGTGATTACAACATGCAGCTGAGTTTGAAACCAATGTTTACAGTATTTATAGGTGAATTTATTAAAAGAGCTAATAACAATGAACTTAGTTTATGCATCTCCCATCCCAAGAATATGACCATAAGGGAAATCGTTAAGTCTTCATTCTAATTCGTATGTATTTGTGGGTTTTTGACCATGCAGAGATGGGATTATCCTGATGAAATCCACTCTGTAGATTTATCATAATCTTGGTGGTAACATCTTTGGTGGTAACATGTGCTTACTGATGCAATACTTATCACAGGAGTTAAAGTTTCACTTGTTTTAGGTTTTCATTTTTTTTCTCCTGTTCTTCTGCAGTGGTTCCCTAACCAGAATTCCAGAGAGCATATGATGTGCCAGGCACTGTGCAGCAGATAGGAACACAGTGGTGAACAAACATAAAGGTAAGTTTATATAACGTTTAGAAAGAATAAAACTATGAAAATCCTTGGCAAAGTAAAAGACTTAAATGTCTAAAAAAGGATTTACAAACCAACAATGATTTGGTATTAAGATATATATTACATTGACAA
>NW_012144079.1:354233-367869 GCF_000956105.1 Propithecus coquereli
TGAATTTTACTCTCTGCTTTATTTGCTTATCCTATCATCCATGATTCCTAGAATTTTAGACTGGTCCTGGGACATGCCTCTTCCCCTCAAACATCCCCACCACCATGCCCAGTTGTTGGGCTCATCCAGCTTATTAATGTGGTGACAGTGAAGCTGACTTACAGGACTTTTGCAGACTAGATATTAGGCTATAGGTCTGTACCATGGGAGCAGCAGCAAAGTGATATCATGAGCCTCCCTTGCAAAGGCTGATCTGGTTTAAGTCACTCTCCAGCTTTTTGGTTAGTGTATAGCTCTTTTTTCCTTATTGTAACAGCCCACATCCTAAAATAGGCAATCACAACCATTACCAAGAGTAGCAGGAGGGGTGAGCTTTGCCAATCTGTCCTCCAGAATCTCATCTTGTGAATTTATTTTACTATTCGTAGACTCAGATACCTGGCACTTGCCAAGCTACACTTAGAAGAGAATCAATCTATATTATCATTTCCCCAATTTCTTAGTAGCAAGTATTTTGTTCATTGACAAATGTCCCACCCTGAACATCTAATAGAAACTGATATATCAGAAATGAGATGTATGGAAATTTTCATAGAGGAAGGACAAGAAATACCACCCTAAATATATCTTAATTGTAAAGAGTTTAGAAAATATGCTAAAATAAACATGAATTGAGAATATGCCAACAAAAGTAAGATACATCAATGAGGGTAGGTCTGAAATACCAATTGGAAGCAGGCTTTCACCTTTGGGCCAGGCTGTCAACACTGAAATTTCTCAATTTGAAGCTTACTATTTACCAGGCATTGTGCCTAAGAACTTTGCATATATAATTACACTCAATCTTTCCAATAGTTCTATCAGGTAGGTTCTATTATTGCTTTTCTCCTATTTGTTTATTTACAGTTTTGGATAGGGAAGCTAAAATTTGAAGAGATTAAGAAATTGGGCTTCTCTGGGAGGCTGAGGCAGGAGGATTGCTCGAGGTCAGCAGTTCAAGAGCACCCTGAGCAAGAACAAGACCTCGTCTCTACTAAAAATAGAAAGAAATTAGCCAGAAAACGAAAAATATATAGAAAAAATTAGCCCGACATGGTGGCTCATGCCTGTAGTCCCAGCTACTCAAGAGGCTGAGGCAGAAGGATTGCTTAAGCCCAGGAGTTTCAGGTTGCTGTGAGCTAGACTGATGCCATGGCACTTTAGCCCGGGGCAACAGAGCAAGACTCTGTCTCCAAGAAAAAAAAAAACAACAAGAAATTGGTCTTATAGGATACAGATAATAAATAGCAGAATCTGATTTAAACTCTAATTATGCCCCCAATTTTAAGTTCTTAATCATAATGTTTTAATGGTGTTACATGTTGTTATGTTACTTTTATTGCTTGCAAAGGATTGAAACCCAACAATTCATATCAGTTTAAGAAAAAGCAGAAATTATGTTAGGTTTTAGTCTGGAATGTCAGTTCTTAGTGCACTCACGGCCAAAGAATGACCGAAGGCACCAAAGTAAGGCAAGCATGAAGTGAAGTTTATTGAGGGGGAGCAAGATAGGATAGAGCACAAGCAAGACATAGGTTTACAAAGCATGATACATGCACCACAGATGACGACCAGACCCCTTGTCGCAGCAGAAAAAGAGAGCTTGGTTATGGTCTGGGTCTTGTTTTGTGGTGTCCAGATAGGGACCTCCCCGTGGTTCAGATGTCACCATGGAATCACTCTGATTGGACAGTCCGGAAGCTGCATAACCTGAGTCTTACTGCGCATGTGTGTTCTAGGTCATTTTCCTGACTTGATGGTACCCATGCAGCTTGGCCCGTGGGCTAGAGAGTCCTCTGCATTCTTTTGCAGCTGGTGTGCCAATTTCTGATTAGCAGCTTTGTAGGGTATTTCCTCCTCCCCCAGGTATGGAGAATTAGGGTTGAGTAGGACCGAGATTGGGGCTACTGCACCCACTTTTATCCCTAGGAGACCTGGAACCCCTCATTATCTACCTAAGAATTACAGAAAGGACTCAGGTATTTCACAGAAAGGAATCAGGTATTTTACTACAAATAGTAAAATAAATTCACAATTCCAAAGACAGGAATGTAGCTGGACCTCAGGAACATCAGGAACCAGTGAATAAACACTGACCAAACTCAGTTTCCACCTCTGCTTCTACCCCCTCACCCACTCCTAACCACCCCTTATGTGTTCCCGCAGACCCCCTCCACCATTTCCTGGCTTACTCACTTCTGTTCACATAATGAAAAATACAGTTACTACGAGTTTTGTATCTTTTAGTCCAAGCACTCCAATACCCAAAAGAGATGAAATTAACTCACTTTTGATCACAAACACACAAAATGTGGGGATGAAAAACTGGCCAGGTTTAGGTCATTGCCCATTCGATAACAATCATTAATTCATTCACGTAAATCAGAAATATTTTGAGATTACTCTATGTGTCTGCTACTATCTTGGGTCCTGGGAATCTAGCAGTGAAACAGACAGACAAGATCTTACGTTCTAGGGAGGAGGAACAGGCAATAAATACGTTAAAAGTTATGATAAGTATCTGAGAGTCAAGGCCATATATAAGATAAATGCATGAGCTGATTTCAAATAGTACTAAATTAAAGCAGGGTAATGTGTAGCACATGATGAGGTGGAGAAGTGAAGGTCAACATTAGAGATAAGAGAATATTTCTCTGACATGGCATTTGGATAGAGTCCCAAATTACGAGAGGAAAGCAGCCATCGAAAAATCAGGAAAGACTCTATAGCAGGCAGAGAGGATGAAAGGTACAAAAGCAATGATCTGAGAATATTAGACAGCCAGGACGGCTAGAACCTAGTAAGCAAATAGGAGAAAGGTGGGAAATGAATTAGAGGCAGTGAGGCAGATAGAGACTAAAAATATGTATGAGAGGCCCTACCAGGCATTTGAATGCTATTCAAAATGGAAAAAGTTATAGCCAGAGGGGGGGTGCTATGATTTGCCCAAGTTGGGTAGGGTACCCCTTGGGTTATATTTTAATTTGACTGCTGTTGCTGCAGCCAGAATGAGGTGGAGTATTTCCCTTGGGAGCTGTGGTTCTAGGCAGATAAAGCAATGCACAATTCTGTTCTTTTTACAATTCTGTTCAAGTATCTCTGTTACAAATCCCTTTAATGGTCCTCACATGTTGTCAATCACAGTAGCCAGGTAGCCACTGTTCTTGCAAAGCCAGCTTTATTTAGAAGGTTTTATTTTCTACTAGTTTTCAATATCTTAGATTTTCAGATCTTCCATACAGTGTTAAGGATGTTTAAAAGGGCTGGCTCCATTGGAATATGATCCAACATTGGAGAATTATCTTTCTTATGCTGATTTGTTGATTGATTACCTGGTGGTTACACCTACTTGAATACGGTCTATTGCCTGTAGGCATTGGCTTCCAGTTCGATTTCACTGAGCTTTATATTCTAAAATTTTCTATCTGTCTTCCAAGCTCTCCTATTTGCCATACTTATTTTCAGCTTTCTTCGGAAAAAAAGATTGGATCCTGGGGGCATTTGCTAGATATCTGGCAAGTAGTGTCACACAACTATAAAAGCAAGTCAAACTAACTAAGGAAAATGGAATCAAATGGAAAGGGATGCCAGTAGAAAGATAATCTAAAATAGGGGGAGGAAACTCTGGGCAGATAGTAGTCATATCAAACAACAAAGAAATGGCCCAAAGAGTTATGAATCACTGCAGGAGAATTAATGAGATGGAAAATTTCTCAAGGAAAAAGAGCCAAATATAGATAAAGAAAGGGAAAAAAGCATAAAAGGAAGAAAAAATAAAATAGGGGAAAAGAAAAATTTAAAAACCCCAAGTGCAAGGTGAAAGAGTAAAACAAAAGAATGGATAAATTAGGAAATGGTGCATTGCATTAAAGCAAATGTATTCTGTTTTCTTTATTCTTATCTTTAACTGGCTTTGCATTTCTCGGGTAGCAAAGCCAAATTGAAAGGATAATTTTGTTTATGTACCCAATTTGCATAATTGTGCAATATAAATTACAATGCTAATTAAGGACAGCCCTTGGGCTCCTGGAATTGGGTCAAAGTGTCTCCCCAAGTGCAGGGAGGTTGGGGCATTGGCTCTGTCCCCTCTCCCGCTGCAGGGAAGCTGGGCAAGAGAAAAGAACCTCTCTGACAGTGTGTGAAATCTTGTCAGAATTTGTTGAAGGCCCAGAACTGTATGTCTCACTCCCAGATTTGGCTTTTAAAATCATCTTTGTGTGATTCCACAATGAAGCACTTAAAAACTAAAATTTCTCCTAAATGCTGTGGTGGTTATCTTTTTATGAGTTTTTTTCCCCTCGATTTTATTTTTATTCAGAGATTTAAAAAAAAATGCAGATAACTGAGCATGAACCTGGCATACAATATTTTCTCACTGGACTCTTGCCAGAATTTTCTCAAACCAGTGCATGATATACCCTGCTCAGGCTCTTGTGAGCTGGGGAGGAGACGACAAGCTGATTTCTGAGCTTTAGTTAAATTTGTGTCCTTAAAACTAACCAAAGTGTTGAACTATAACTACATCAAATTCAGTCCCAGAGAGTTTATTCCCTGCACTCTTCATAATAAAAGAGAGTAAGGTATAGGGTTCATATAATCTTTAGCTTGGGTTTTTCAAAGAAAGAATATTTCTGACTTCCTGTAGTGAAGTCTGGCATAAGTACAACAGAGGAGCCTCTGTTCAGGCCTGTTCTGAAGGTGGTGTTTTGTAGGCTTTTTGTAGTCACTGAACCTTGACTTTAAGCAAAGGTTATATACAAAATAAAAAGAAGCGGATCTCAATCACTCAAGTTGAAGTAGGGATGAGGGGGACAGTAGCAGTATGGGGGGAGACCTAGTGTCCTAAGTCCTCTCTGTCCATTTTCCCTTCTTCTCCTCCACCTTGTGAGAGTATAGATGTATAGAGGGGATTTATTATCTGCCTAACTTGGGTAACAGCAGAACAGTTAAGCCTGTTAGTTGTATATACAAGATTTTGACTTTAAGATACAAAGAAGTTCTTTCCACTGGGATCATTATAGGAATAATGGGAAAATATATGCCTTATGTTAACTTTATTTTATAGAGGAATGTTTTCCAAACTCTTTCATGTTGAGACATATGAAAAAAATGATAGTATTTCTATGTAATACAGGAGTGCTGCGGTCTGAATATTTATACATCCCCCAAATTCTTACGTTGAAATCTTTACCCTCAGTGTGATAGGATTAGGAGGTAAGGCCTTTGGAAAGCAGTTAGATCCTGTGGGTAGAGCCCTCATGGATGGAATTAGTGCCCTTATAAAGGAGACCTGAAAGAGATCTCTTGCCCCTTCCACCATATGAATTTACAGTCAGAAGACAGCTAAGATTGCTTAAAGACAGCTTAAAGAGTGGGCCTTCACCAAACTTGGAATCTCTAATGCCTTGATCTTGGACTTTCCAGCTTACAGAACTGGGAAAAATAAATTTCTATTTTTGATAAGCCACCAGGTCTGTGGTATTTTGTTACAGTAGTCTGAATAGACTAAGACAATGGGTAAACCAGAGGAGAATTGGGACTCTGGACAAGGCTGTTCATGTTCCAAGGTGACTGGGTCTGGGGCTGTGACCAACCCAGCCCTCTGGTTACCTGAAACTAAGGAGTTGTATCTTGTGGCACACCAGTAGATCTCAAGTAAGTTCCCACTCTATAATTTGCACAGTAGCAAAGTTCAAGTAACAAGTCATAAGGAGGCGCAAGGTCAAATCAGCATGGGCTGCACTGTGTTAAGCAGAGAGTTAAACATATTGTAGGAATTGTGGTAGTAGCAATCCTTGTTTCCTCCTCTCTCTCCCCTCCATTCCCCATAGAATCTCCCTTCCCCCACTCTCACTTTTCCCCACATGCTTTAGGTGGAACTGGCCTACCTCTAGCTAAAGGAAAGAGAAAGTGAGAGTAGCTCATCCCTCAGGCCATACGGATTGGTCTAGGCTGACAATAGACTAGATCCTGACAAATCACATTCTCGTGAATAATGGAGAAAGTTGGCAAATTCTTGGCAATATTTTTGAGTGTGTAGATAAAACTATGAATAAATTTTCCAACTTACTACCGGTTTATGAGATGACATATTATGCTTCCCATTTTGCTTAAGCTAGTCTGAATTGAATATCATTTTCGACTGGGAAAGTTGCCCTATATTAATACATATTTTCATTTCCTAAAATTCAGATCTAATAGGTTATGTTCCAGCTTAAAAATCTCCAGGACGCACCATTGCATATGAGATAAAGTCCAAATCTTTATCTAATTATAACTAATATGTAGGTTTACCTGTAATGCAGTCAATTTGGGGGTGGTGTTCCCTCTCACTGGTTTATTGAAGACAATGTTGGTCAAGAGTAAGTAGACGTGGAGATCAGAGCCTACGGAGTCCATGGTCTGCTCAGCATTCTTTTATTACCTTGGTTGAGCAGCCCTCAATAGAGAGGTTGCTTGCTGCTCCTACAGCTGATAATGCTTTTTGGTAGATTTCTTTTGTCTTTTTATGAGATTGTTCAGGTGGATTTAGCAATTCCAGCTTTTCTCTCTGGCATGTACTTTGTTCCTAATTATAAAAGCATAATCTTGATAATGTAAAGAATACTCCTTCTGATCATTGCATATGTATTGAGACCAATTACTATAGAATAACAGTGATTGACAAAAGTGTCTTCCCTGGACCACTAGTATCATCACCTGGGAAATTGTTAGTAATGCAAATTCTCAGGCCCAAACTCAGACCCATTGAATCAGAAAATCTGGGCATAGCACCCAGAAATCTGTATTTTAACAAGATGATTCTCTTCCATGATAAAGTTTCTGAACCATTGGCGAGGAGATTCAAACTTGAAGAACATCTTGGTTGAGGACTTCTTAAAATCTTCTATCATGTTACTTCAATATATCTTCCTAACACCTTTTTAATTTCTGTTTCCCTAGAGTTTTACATCTCTAGGGAGCCCATCTTAACCAACTGGGTTCATAGTTTAACCATCTCATGCCCACTTTGTGTGGGCGACTACTGTCAGGGTTTCACTTCTCTGAAGTTTTCCTGAAGACTGGAAAAAATCAACCTAATTGGATTTTTATTAATTTAACTTCCATCATATCTCCTTCAGTGTATAATTTTTAAATTATCATATATACTTGCTTCCCCCTCTTTGATTTACCTTCATGCTGATTTAAGGCTCGTAGTAAAAATCATATTTCCTAGGCATATAACAACTGGTGACTGTATGAAATACAAAATAGTTCATATTGCATAGCAAGGGGATATCATTCTAGTTATATTCATATCATGGAAAATTCATCACATAGGCAAAATGCATTTGCACCACAAGCCGTAGGCCTAGACAAATACAAATATCATTTCATGGTTTAGAGCACCAGCTCTGGAGCCAGACTTCCTGAGCTCAGATCCTGACCCACAGTTTACTGGTTATGGAACCTTGGGCAAACGCTCTGTGCCTCAGTTTCTTTTTTTGCCTAACATAATGAAAGTCCACAGTAAATTTTAGCTAGTGCAATAGCTGTGGAGACAACATCCTGAAAAAGATGCCCACTTGTAATTGTCAGGCAAGTTTTGTCTAAACTAAGAATCTATCTCTAAAAACACACATAAAGGCTATTATTTTGAAGACAAAGAGAATTGGTTGAGAAGGATTAAATCCATACTGGGAAATGAAACGAGTGAATAGTGCTTCTAAAACCTGAAGTATGTACTCAAACTTAACATAGAACTTTAATTGATATATTATGAGATTTCATATAGTTCACATTCACCCAAGCCCAGAAACTTGCATCAATTTTAGCTAATAGTCACCATATTTCTATATCTGTTCTCTTTTTCTTAGATTGCAAGTTCTTATTTTGCTTTTTTGAGGCCCTAATTCTCTTCTAGCTCTACTGACCAGAAGATGTTACTATTATGTTTATAAATGGCTCAGTCTGGAATATTGTTACCTTCATGCCTGCAGGAAAAAATTATTTGTGAAAAATGTTCTAAAATTTGTAAATGGATCAAAGTTTATGCTAAATTCTTGATATACAGCAGTCCAAAAAGATATGGCTTCTCTCTACTATGGCTACCAATGCCTACCAAGAATTATTAATTTTTCCATCAATGTCCCCAATCCATGTTTTCATGCTCTTTGGGTGTTTGGACATAGAAGTTTGCTCTTTTTCCATATTATACTGTATATCATATTGGCTACATTTGCTCCTTCACAGTTATACTCATGATATATACTCTAGTCTTGGAAATTGACTTATACATTATGTGTATGTCTTTATTTGCTTATCGAAAAATCACTAAGTGCCAGGTATTGTTCTAGGCATTACGGACACAGTTTGATACTAAAGTCCTGGCCATCATGATGCTTATATTTAACTTAGTGAATAAACTGTAATTTCCCAGAAGTCAGAAAGTGATGCATATTGTGTCTGTCTTGTTCTTGGTAGAGTGCTGGAAACATAAATAGGTGCTTAATAAAAACTCCTGGATTATTAGCATGCATATTATATTTAAAATATTAGGAACTTTGGAGGAGCCTGGTTGAAAAAGGAAACTCATTAAGTTTCCACTATGGAGTGGAAGATCGTTTGAGCTATTAGGCACTTTAAAGAATACCTAGTAGAAGTGCTGCTTACTTTTTAGGTGAGATAACAGAGAAAATACCTGTGTCAGCAATTGAAAATTGAGAGTAATTGTGTACCATACAGTATACCCATCCCCTGCCCCACTGACCTAGTATTGGAAAGAGCAATGGGATTATGGTGGGAAAAGCACGGTTTGTGACTTTAGGCAAATGTCTTAGCTTCATCAAATTCACATAAAATAGCTCATTCAACATTTCAGAGATATTGTGAGAATTAAAGGAATAGGATATTTGAAAGCCCTTTCAGACATTTTTCTAAATTTTCAATATTTTTCTCAGTAGAGCCGGATTGAGTTTGGTGAAAGATGTGTTAAGTTAAAGATGGTGATGAAAGTAGTGAGTCATTGGGAGAGGGTGAAACATAGTCTAATTCACAATCATTAAGAAATTCCATGAAATCCCCTCAAAAATTCTGAAATGGCTATATACACCTTCAAGAATGTGTAACTTGATCATCAAGAGGTTCAACTACACTGCCACAACGCACTTATAGTTTAGACCATGATTGTATAGAATTGATTTAAAAATATTTAATCTCTCTTATTCTTAAATATTTAGTACAGAAAACAAATAGGAATTTAAATATTTCTCAATACCATCATAAAAATGGCTAACATATTTTGTAAACAACAGTTTCTTGGATTATTAGATACTTTGCTGTTTGTTTTTCAGTAGGCACAAGCATATTGTGAGATGTTCTATATTTATGAAACTTATAATAAACTGTGAAAATAACAGAATGCATTTTGGGTGAGCTGAAGCAGTAGTCCAGATATTTCATTAAAATTCAGACCACTACATTGGGTTGTATTCTTATTTATAAATAGATTTAAAAATATTAATTGAAGGCACGTTTCTCATTGCCACTTTTTAATTTCCATTTTTAAATCGTGGAAAATACACTAGGCTGAGACTCAACAAACATGAGGGCTAGTCCTGACTTAATTCACCCAACGTGGATATAATGTCTTTGGAGAAGTCTTCCCTGAACACTTCTCCCTAAATAGTTAAATATTCTTCCACTGTGCTATGCTCTGATTTGTACTCATATTTTCCTCTATTGCAGTTATGGTTTTATATGCCTATCATCTGTATCAGATACTCCTGAAGGGAGACATTTAGTCTTACAGTAACTTATTGGTAACTTTATCACAGAGCCTGGCACATCCCTGATGATCAATAAACATTTATTGACTCAAATACATTTAATCAAATATTAATCTTTGATTAACTCTGAAAAAATGCTGCAAGCCTAGTTAGGACATTCAAGAAGTCTTTTAATTTCAATTCTGACTAAATAAATTATTTGAACCTCAGAACTTCTCAGTACTTGATTTAAAGACATAGAAACTTGGGCCAAGAACACTTACGTTGTTATTATATATTCCTCAAAAAAGATGCTTATCCTTTCAGAGAATGAATCTACTGAAGATATTGAGGATATTCATAGAAGCTCAATGTAAGTCAGTTAACTGAAGTGGCTCAAATGTGTGTGTGTGTGTGTGTGTGTGTGTGTGTGTGTGTGTAATTTGAAGGATAGATGAGAGAAGATTGTGTCAAGGTAGCAAATCTTGTCTGTGATAGTCACTAGCAGTGACAGACACTGCCTAATGCCTTCTCAATATCTGCTTCCCTTTTCTTAACAGCCATGTCAATTAAATAGAAATGTATCAAGCTAAAAACCTTGCATTAGTAGCAACCAGTGCAAATAGAGATAGTCATGTGACCCAATTCTGGCCAATAAAAAAATTAGTGGAAGCCACTGGTTGGGCTGCCAGGAAAGCTTTATAAAAAGATAAACTCACTGGGATGGTCCCTTAGTCTCTTTGCCTTCCTCCCAGATGGATGGCTGGAGGAATAATCATCTTGCAATTGTGAGGATGAAAGCCACATTTTAGGGTTGGTTTCAATAGAAGAAATCTGGATCTTGAAGACATTGTGCCCTGTACTGATCCTAATTTTCCTATCCATGGGGTTATTGCATGAGACTAATCAACCTCTTACTCATTTAACTCACTCTTGGAGTTTCTTGAAATCAAACATATTCCTAATATATTTGTCTTTCCAGGGAAAAGGGTAGAACATGACTTTCCAAGGCTGACAACGTTCACGTGTGGCTAAAACCACTGTGCTGAAACGACTCTATTTCAACCCATGGTATAAGGAATTGCCCTGACATATGGTGTCTGATAATTTTGTTTGTGTCTTTGTTATCTTTCCTGAAGTCTAGGGTTAAAAAGCCCAGGAAAGTTGTCCTAGGATAGAGATATTATTTCTGTGGACATCAATTGATAAGTGCAATTATAGTTTGTATCCCTAGGTTTGACAAACATCAAATAAGCAACATCCCTCACATAATATTGCTTCAATTAAATTTTATTTCTCTCTGGGCGTCATACATACTGCAGAAGCACAATCAATGAACATTGACAATTTGCTTAAATCTTGCTCTTTGTCCTATTTATATAATTTATTGTGTCAGTGGTTCTCAAGTGGTGTGCTCCTGCAACTCATCGTCTGAAAATCTTTCCCAGATGTGCTTAAAATTTTTCATTAATTTGTACATTTTATTTTATTTTTATAACTAAGTGCACATGCTTGTGACTGGAAGAGAATACACCCCTCTTTTAATCCCAGAGGATTATTTGGCCTTGAGGATAATTGATTCATGCTCTGCCTACTCCACCCCTATTATTCAAATAGAGATTACTGAAGAAATCCCTGCTCCATAAATTTAGCTGATCCAAAAATGAAAGGGAAAAAATCATTGTTTTAAAGATTTCTACAGCGTCTTTTTATAACTCAGTTTTTTTCCCACTAAGAATCATATGATCCTAGAATAGGTTTCATCCCTAAACATCGAAACTGTAACACAGCTTTAAAACAGGAAGTGATCTCTGTAGTGGTATTTATCTATAAAAGTGATATTTCTGGTTAGTGAATTTCAAGACTAGAAACCAGGTCTGCTGTCTCTTAGTCTGTGAAACAATAAAGAGAAGGTTAGAACTGCTCTGTATATTAACAAGAAGAGCTCTTTATTATGGACAGCTAGTTTAGAAGCTGCCTACCACAGTGAGTAGTGGTCCATTATATGTATTAATATATGCTAATATATGCTAGAATTTCTTTATCTATTCAACTGGAAATAGATATTTGGATTCATTCAAGATTTGGACTATTATTTAGGAAAAAAAGTTGCTATGAACTTTCCAGTACAAGTTTTTGTGTGGGCATGTTTCATTTGTCTTGAATGGTATGGTAGGGTCATATAGAAAATGTACAATTAATATTATAAGAAACTGCCCCAAATGTTTTCCAAAGTGATTGTACTATTTTACACTCCCAACAACGTCCAACAATGTATCAGCATTCTAGTGGTTCCATATCTCCACAAACACTTGATATTGTCAGTCGGTTTAATTGTAGCCATTTGAGTGGGTGTATAATGGCACTCATTATGATTTGAATATGCATTTCCTTAATGCTTATTAAGGACTAAGTATATTAAGCTTTTTTATGTATTTAGAGGCTATTTGTATGTCTTCTTTTGTGAAATATCTGTTTAAATAGATTGCCCATTTGGACTGTTTCACTTTTTATTATTGAGTCATAGAGTTATTTATACAGTCTGAATATAACTCCATTATCACATATATTTAAAATGTTTTTCACTCAGTCTTTGGTCTGCATTTTCATTTTTTACAAACTACAACTGTCTATTGAATAACAGTTTTTATATTCATTTTATCCATTTTTCTGTTATGACTGATGTTTTATGAATTATTTATGAAAGTATCACTGTCAAAATAAAAAAAACATTATATTTTTATTTCAAAGGTTTTATAATTTTAGCTTTAACTGTTATATCTGTGATCTATTCTGAGTTAATTTTCCTACATAGTTTGAGGTAAGGATTGATGTTTGTTTGCTTATTGATTTATTTATAGATACTTCCAATTTTTCCAGTACCATTTATTGAAAAGACACTCTTTCCCCATTAAATTATTTTGTGTAAATTATTATGTCTAAAATCTAATGACCATATGTGCATGGTCTACTTTAAACTATTCTGTTCCATTGATTTTTATATGTGTCTGTAAACCAATGCCAGTCTTGATTACTGTAGATTTATTGGAAATCTTAGAGTCAAACTGAAGGATTCCAACTTTGTTATTTTATCAAGTCGTTTCAGCTATTCTAGACCCTTTGCATTTCCCTGTAACTTTTTGAATTAGGTTGTCAATTTTCCCAAAAAATAAAGTCTGCTGGGATTTTTAATGGGATTGTATGGAATCTATAGATAAATTCCGGGAGAATTGGTAACTTATAATGGTAAGTAGTATAATCCCTGAACATAGTATCACTCTCCATTTATTTAGGTCCTCTTTGATTTCTCAGCAGCGTTTTATACTTTTCGGTGTACAGGTCTTACAGTTTGTTAAATTCTAAGTGTTTTATGGTTGTGGATGTAACTGTAAATATTTTTGAAAATTAATTTTCTGTTCATTGCTAGTACATAGAAAAGCAATTGATTTTTATATTGATCTTATCTTGTGCAATCTTACCAAACTCAATTCCTGTTTTATGTAGATTGCTTAGGAGCTTCTACATGCATGATCATGTCATTTGTCAATTGAAATAGTTTTACATCTTATTCGTACATCTGTGTGTCTTTATTTCTTTATTTTGCTTTATTGCACTTCAGTACAATGTTGATTAGGAGTATTGAGCTCAGAGATCCTTTCTTTACTCCTAGAGGTAGAGAGTAAGTATGTTAGCTATAGGTTTTATAGATACCTTTATGAAATTGAAAATATTCCTTTCTTTCACTAGTTTACTGAGACGTTTCATCATAAATGGGTGTTGAATTTGGTCAAATGCTTTTTTGGAAATGATCTTATAGGTTCTTCTCCTTTATTTTGTTAATGCGGTAAATT
>NW_012144079.1:368583-376491 GCF_000956105.1 Propithecus coquereli
CATATTTAAATTTTTCTTAAACTTGGAAAATTTGTTCATTTATATGTTGAAATATTTGTTCTGCCACCACCTCTTTCTGGGACTTCAATTATACAGCCTTTGCACTGCTTGATGTTGTCCCATGGGTTGCCAATATAGATTTCAATTTTTTCACTCTTTTTTTTCACTTCAGTGTTTCATTTTAGGTAGTTTTTATTGATATTCTTTAAAAGTTCACTAATATTCTCTTCTGCAGTGTCTAATCTGCTAAGTGTTTTTGTCTGTAGCGTCTAATCTTGTGCAGTGAATTTTTCATACCAGATATTCTATTTTTCATCTCTAGATATTCCATTTTCTTGCCTTTTTAAATGTTTTCTATCCACACTATGTTTTTCTTCATATGGTTAAGCAAAACTATAATAGCTGTTTTAACATCCTTCTCTTTTACTTCCATCATCTTTACCATTTCTTGTTATGTTTCTACTGCTTAATTTTTCTCCTGGCTGTGTATCTCATTTTCCTGTTTATTCACATGTCTAATAATTTTTAACTGAATGTTGGATTTGCGAACCTAACTGTGGTGATGGTCAGTAATTTTTTCCTCCTGTTAAGAGAAGTAACCTTTGCTCTAGATGGCAGTTAACTACAGTTCATGTTGCTCTTTTTTGATGTTTGTTTTTAATTTTATTTCTTTGGATATACCTGAGCAGCCTCTATTCTAGGCATCATTTAGCTTTACTACTAAGACGTAGCTTTTTTGACATCTCAATGAATTTTGAGAGCAATCGGTGAGGACTCTCCACTTGGGCTGGAATAAACTCAAAGAATCCCCAGTCCTCTGTGAGCTCCAGGAACTATTCAGTTTACAGCTCCCAGCCAATTTTTTGCCTGTTTTCATGGGGTTTCAGCCTATGTATATCCATCATAGTATTCAGCTAAGTCTCAAGGGGGCCTCATTAAGATGTCTGCTGTTCTTTTTCCACATACCTCCCTCCTCTTTGGAACTTTGAATTTTAATTCGAAACAAGGTTATATTCTAAGGTTGCAGGTAGACATATCTTGTGGGAACCACAACTCAACCTACTATAGCACCTCTTCAAAAGAGTGTCATTTAGTACTGACCTCTTGAATTTCATGTTACAAGCTGACTGGAAATTGTGACTGGAAAATCCAACTTTCCAGGAAGCGACTATAATATCATGGAATAAAGCATCTCTTTCTCTCCAAATGCTCTCACTGTATTCCATGTGCACAGGTTTACATGGCGTGCTGTAACAGTCACAAAAAAATGACAGGATACTCTCCTTCAGCATAGTTATTATTTTTCCAGGGAGAGGAATCATGAGTATACATAAAAAAAATTCAAACCCAGTTCAAGAGAGTAAATTAATGGATGTCTAAAGGCAGTGAAATGAGGGGTGCATAGGTTTAGAGAAGAAAGATCTGAGGTCTGGATTCAACTGGAAAGGTTTCATAAATAATGGGGAGCTTGAGAAGGAACTCAGAGAATAGGGGGGGAAGAGGAGATAGGCCAGAGTGAACTAAGGCTCAAAGGACGATGTTCAAATGGAAGAGGTAGAAAATTCAGTGATTTGGTAGCCGGCTATGAATTAAATGTAAGATAAGAGCTTGGCCTTTATTCCACAGGAAATAAAAATCCACGGAATTTTGGAGCATGGGTTATGAACGAGCTTATCTCTCCCAGCTTATTTTCCCCCCTCGCTCTGCTCTCCTCTTCCTTCAATATTGTTCCAAGATAACCTTTCAAAAGTGTGTTTTGTACTTTCAAAACCCCTGCCCAATTTTTCGTGTTTCTTCAGCTCCTCCCTCAAACTCATTACCTTCTCCCTTTCCTCCTCTAAATCATTTTCTAAAAATTATCGTAAGGTTTTCACTATCATTTAGATGTGCATGTTTACAAACAAATGAACCCTACATAAAGGCAGTACCACCTGACAGGCATTTTCTTTCATTTCAACCTAGAGCCTATTTAGATGTCGATTGTAGTTGAATATTCCTTTGATTAATAACTAGAATTTCTATATTTTATATAGATGAAACCCTACTGTAATGAAATGCAAAGCAGATTTAAGTTTATATTTAGCAAGGATGTGTTCGAAATGTGAATGAAATCCTGTCTGAGAGAGATAGAACCATGCTGCGCACAGCCCATGGTTCTTTGCTGGTGAGGCCCTCATCCCCTCCGGCTACAGACTTCTTTCCCTTCGGCACCCAAAGGTGGAGCAGGGACAGCTGATGAAGAGGACAGCAGCCAAACATGCTGTTCTACCACGTAAATATTGTGTAAGCACCAGTGCTGGAATATCAGTCTCAGCAATTTATTAGTTCACAGGAAAAATACAAGTACATGTGAAAATGAACATTGCACACAGAGTTGCCTTAAATACTGTATTGAGTGTTACTATTTCTAATTTAGTCATTTCTGAAATGAATACAAATGAGGACTACAAGCTTGTCACCGTATCTTCACAATGCCTGTTTCTAATACAACGAAGAGCTGGATGGCGTAACTTGTAGCGTAAACTGTGGTTGGTTGTCTATCTCCGTTTCCCTTTCTGAGTCTCTTCCTCCACAGATCGCGTGACTACAAATAATTGAGTGTCGTAGACATGTATTGTCTTCCAGGCTTTGTACATTTTGAATGGAGCACTTTAAAATGTCCCATGTTGTAGAGCACAGCATAAGCCTCAGGAGAAATACAACGGCACAGACCGGTTGTGACAGGAAAACCATCTCAGAGCCACAAGCATTAGAGAAAAGACACATTTAATTTAGTTTTCATCTAAAATTTTGTAGTCTTGCTAGACAAACTTTTCCAGAAATGGCTTCTCTCCTTTTAAACAACACAAGCAAAGCAACGGAGAAAAGCATAAGAGTGACCACTGATTCTGAAGAAGGAAGAATAGTGTTTTAGTTCAGAAGTTAAACAACTCATCCAGAAAAGAAAAAGAAGAATGTTTTATTATGTTTTTTATTTCAGCATATTGCGGGGGTACAAATGTTTAGGTTACGTATTTTGCCTTTGCCCCACCCGAGTCAGAGCTTCAAGTGTGTCCGTCCCCCAGACAGTGCTCACCGCACCCATTAGGTGTGAATATACCCATCCCCTCCTCCCTCCTCGCCCCCACCTGCCTGACACCCGATGAATGTTACTACTATATGTGCACTTAAGTGTTGATCAGTTAATACCAATTTGATGGTGAGTATATGTGCTGCTTGTTTTAAGAATGTTTTATTAATAGCTACTATTCCCTACACCAAAATCATCACTACTCTGTAACACCCAATCTTTCTTAAAACCTCAATAAAGGTACACAGTACCAGTAAACTGGCTGCTAGGTTGCCTCATCTTCTACTCCATTTCCACAAATGTCAGGAAGAATCCCAAGGGAAGAAAACTTACAACAAAAGGTAAAGAGTATTAGAGTTGCTGAGCCTAGGGAAAGACAGAATAAGCACAGGTGTAAAAAATCGTCTTTGGATGTGAAATAGCAAGCTGCTTATTCCCATGAGGATAAGGACTGTGTCTAAATTAATCCTGCCCCTGGCATGAATTTTTAAAGAATCAGACACTTTTACCAATGTGACTGCTGCTATTATGGCTAAGCTGATGCAATGTATAGGATAAAGGGTTTAGGTGGGGCATTTTAAATAATTTGCAGATTTTAGGCTTTAAAACAGGGCTGACAATTTGTTTCTAGAGAGTGACAAATAGTAGATATTTTAGGCTTTGGGGGCCATAATCTGTCACCAATACAGAAGTCTGCTGTTGCAGCAGGAAGACAGCAATTGACCATATGTAAAATACTGGGCGTGGTGGGTTCCTACAGGCCACAGGATGCCAACTCCTGCTGTAAATTATTAACATCAGTTACCAGAGCTGAGCCAAGGAATGGTTTTGAGGGAGTGGGAATAGAAGTGGGTGATGCAGAGGTTTATTGTCAAAGAAAAAAGTTAAACTCCAACGCCCGTAGCTCCTACTAATAAACATTTCTCTAAGGAAGAAGTTTGCTGGCAATGCAAAGGGAGCATCAATACAAATTCCTTAGACTTCCTTCCAACTAGACTGCTGTTCTCATGATCTACAACACAGCAATTTTGTAACTTGCATGGCACACAAAGCTACATAGAGTATTCGCCTAACAAAGAGAATAATTTAAGTAAGTGTCCTTCCTGTGTGTCGGGGCTGGAATATATTGTTTCTCACAGCCGAGTCAATAGTTCCAATAAAATCAAATTCTGATAGTTATACTAGATCAGTGGTTTTGTGCCCTAGGCAGTGCTCCCCAAACTTTTTGGCACCAGGGACAGGTTTCATGGAAGATAGTTTTTCCCCAGACAGGGAAGTGGGGAGGGGATGGTTTCAGAATGATTCAAGTACATTACATTTATTGTGCATTTTATTTATATTATCACTACGTTGTAATATATAATAAAATAATTATACGACTTACCATAATGTAGAATTAGTGGGAGCCCTGAGCTTGCTTTCCTGCAACTAGACAGTCCCATCTGGGGGTGATGGGAGGCAGTGACTGATCTGACAGGTGGCAGAGCTCAGATGGTGATGGCAAAGATAGGGAGCAGCTATAAATATAGATGCAGCTTCGCTTGCTTACGCGCCGCTCACCTCTTAGTATGCGGCCCAGTTCCTAATAGGCCACGGACTGGTACCCGTCCAGGCCCCAGGTTTGGGGATTGTAGCCTTAGGGGACACTTGAAAATATCTGAAGACATTTTTTGGTTATCCTAACTGAGGAGGGGTTGCTACTGGCATCTATTAGGTAGAAGGCAGAAACTAAGATGTTTAGAGGGCAGGGGTGCTGCTGAACATCCTGCAATGCACAGGGTAGCCCCCTGCAACAAAGACTTATCTAACCCCAAATGTTAATAATGCTGAGGTTCAGAAGCCCTACACTAGTGCTTTAATAAATTCTTCCTTTAGTGCAAATAATTACAACACAAAATACAAATTCATTTTCCGGAGGAATCTTGAGAGCCATCAGTGCACAAAAAGTTCTCAGAGCTTCCAAGTAGTATGCAGAAAAAAACTTTCGTGATAACATTTTGCTTTTTGCAAATTAATGCAGGAAGTAAAAGGATGTCTCATATGTTAAGATCTGAATGCATTATCGTTCAGAATATGATTTGAAATTCTTGCCTTGAAGAAGGTTGCTTTTAATTTGGGGTGTTCTGCAGTTTAATTTCTCTAACCTTGACACTGGATATAAAATATAGAAATATTTAGGTTTTCTATTATGCACATGATATAGTCTGAAGTTATATCAAGACTGAACGATAACTTACCTGGTTAATACTGAGAATTGGAACTTTGGAAGAGAGAAGGTTTAAAGTACATGATACAATAGAGGCAGTGCTTTTGTAGAGTTGGAAAGAGATTAGTGGGGCCTTGGAACTGCCTGAGAACTGTATGCTTTTCTGTTGGGAAAGCAGGGGCTAAGAAGCAGTTGAGGCTGGGCTGACAGAATCAGGTCAAAATGTTCTGCTCCGTTTTGATGTGTCTTAATATGGAGTTACTCAGATGCAGTTAAATCCATATAACTCTTGAGTCTGGGAGAAGGAAAAACATTTCAGCACATATGGAGTTTCCTCCAGTAGCTAAGTTTAGTTATATACATTAATTGAGGTTACCCCAAATGATCAAGGGCTATGAAAACCTATCAAAGCATCCACATCAGTCAATGACAGCTGAGTTAAGAAATAGGAACCAACCGATAAATTTGCCATCAGAAAAAAACAAAATCAAGCAAGCCAGTTGTTTGTAGCAATAAAAATAAGATTCCTGCTTCTAGATAATCAATATCTAAAAATAAACTTTTTACTTTACAGTAGCCTTAGATTTACAGGGAAGTTTCTAAGATAGTACAGCATTCTAACATACGTCACAGCCGGTTTCCCGAGTTATTAATATCTTACATTATATTATTAATGTATTACATCAGCATGGTACATTTATTGCCATTTAAGAACCAAGATTAATACGTTATTATTAATTAATGCCCATACTTTATTTAGATTCCCTTAGTTTGTCCCTAACGTCTTTTTTTCTGCTCCAGGATGGCATGCAAGATACCATATTACATTTAGTCATCGGGTCTTCTTAGGCGCCTCTTGGCTGTGACAGTTTCTCAGATTTTCCTCATTTTCAATGATTTTGAGAAATATTGGTCAGATAGCCTGCAGAATGTCTTTCAATTGGAATTTTTTCTGATGTTTTCCTCATAATTAGACTGAGATTCTATGTTTTGGAAGGAAGACCACAGAGATAAAATGCCAGTCCTAGTGAATCAGATCAAAGTTACATGCTGTCAATATCACATATCATTCTTGATATTAACTTTGATCATCTAGCTGAGGTACTGCGTATAATTCAATTTTAAACTGATTTTTATCTATTGAAGTTGCATACATTAAGTGACATATATTATGTAAAATTGCTTGAGAGAATGTGCAGGTAGATTTTTCCTTTTCTTCTTTAAAAATGATTATGTTTTCTTGAAAAGTATTCACTCAAATATTTTTCAACTGAAACCACAAGTATTTATTACTGTGTTAACACCTAATCGTAGACTAATCAAGAGTTAGCCTTATTTGTAACAATCTTTAACTTACTTCTGTGAGATAACATTGAAGGCTGCATTGCTCTTCCTGAGGTGGAATGAAAACACTGCTACTACTACTAATGATAATTTTAGTAAGAGCATCTTAAACTTTTTATAGCATTTTCACATATATTAACTCTCTTGAGTCTCATAACAATCTCAAAAGTTAATCAGCAGACATTATCTCTTTAGTCATAGTAGCAATGTTTTTGCAATTTGCTTTCAATATGATATTTACATATTGTATGTATCTTCCTTGTATTGTGAATGCAAAGATATTATAAATAAGAAAATTTACCATCCATCCTTCCGCCCCAAATTTACATTTGTATTTTTTGTGTGTGTCTGTATATATTTGTAAGGAGAATCTATTCAGTAATTTCCATTATAAAGGAAATAATGGGTTTTCCTATTTATTAGCAGTTATCAAGATTTTGCATTTCACTAAAATTAAGTTTCAAGCCTAGTGTGCCAATAAATGAATATTTCAAGAGGTAAATGCCAAAATTATCCTGGCACCTGTAAGACAAATTATCAGCTAAAATAGACAAAATATTATTTTAAAACTCATTCTGAAATGTTAGTTATCAGATTTTAGGAATATATTTAAATACTATAGTATAGCTAAGTTACTCTTCATAGGAATAGAAAGATATAAGAAATCAGCTATTATTTTTCTTTTACGGAAGTGGAGTCTCTGGCCTCTATAATTTGGACATTTCATCTAAATTTTGACTACTTTTCAAAAGCTAAGACTATTATTTGCTAACTAAAGAATTTATCAAAAATGATTTTATATGAGAAAAACCAGACATTCCTTAGGACGATTTATGTAAATAAGCCCTAATTGTTTAATGTTTATACTAATAAAAATAATCATCAGAAAACATTATGGACGAAATGGGTAAAGAAAATTGTCCCAGTACAGAGCATCTAAATATGCTGATAAAAATATTTTTAGAAAGCTTTTCAAAAAACAACTATTTAGCTGATGTAGATTAAGGAAAACAATCTTGGACCAGAAATAAGGAGAAAAGCTTGCACTTTGTACCATTTCTTGATACCACGGGGCCAGGAAATTTCTAATGCTTGTTCTAATCCTGAAGGCACCTGCTGATCTCTGGTGGTCTAGAGTCTAGATTTTAATGGGACACTGAATACAAAAGACAAGAGACAAGGTCTGGCCCATGATTAGTTGGCAGGTCAGAGACGCTTGCCAATATGGAACATAGGAAGAACTACCCTGGCAACAGGGAAACACACATACACACACACACACACACAC
>NW_012144079.1:378176-378820 GCF_000956105.1 Propithecus coquereli
GGGACAGAGGAGAACTTTACACAATTCTAATTTATATAAGTTTGAAGTTCTCTATAACAAAAAGTATATTTAAAAAACTGTTGGGAACTGATACCACATATGTTTCTTCTATTAGCTACTCATCACCAAAAAATAATTGAAATAATAAATGAACAAAAAACAAGCAAACAACTGATTAAAACACAGTGCATGTGCATAAGACATTAAGCTAACAGAGATTTAATAAAAAATAATACATAGCTAAAAAGAAAATGTCTAAGCTGACACAATGGGTAAAATAACTATAAAACACACACAAAAAGAACATAACTGGCAAATAGGGCAGGGTACAAAGATCTAACTGGAGTTTCAAAAGGAGAGATTAGAGAGTATAGTATAGAAACACTATTTTTAGGGTTCATGCTAAGAATTTCCCAGTTTACAAAAAGATGTAATACAAGATTCAATAATAATGACAATCTTTAATCAGGATACATACAAAGGAAGTTATCATATCACAATTTCTATAAACCCCAACCAAGTGAAAATCTCAAGACAACCAAAGGGGGAAAAAAAGACATGCTATCTTTAAAAGAGCAAACAAAAAATAAACAAAACCAGAATTTACTTCTCACCAGAAATAATTGAAATCAGGACATAAAGCA
>NW_012144079.1:379243-380371 GCF_000956105.1 Propithecus coquereli
GCAAGCACATATGGGTAACTTGAAAAAAATCCATTTTGAAAATTTAGTTTAATGTGATCCTGGGTTGTGCCTATGGTTACCTGGCTGAAGCAAAGGTAAATATTTCAGAGAGAAATTCACGCTAAACACAGTTCCTAAAGAATCCTCATAGATAAAGTTCTAGGACACATAACTTCGTAATGATAATAAAAAAAGAAAAACACTAAATGTATAGGAAACAAACCACAATGAGCAAGAGTCACCAGGACGATAAACTGCATGCTCAGACCCACTAACACTGTAGTCAATAGTATTGGTAGATACAGAATATAAAATTTTTCTGTCTTAAGCATTTAAAGGAACAAATGAAGATTTGGAGTATAAACAAGAAATACAAGGCCATCACATTTGGTAGGTCAGTTTTTAAAACGTTATCATTATAATTGCAAAGAAACAAAAATATATTTATGGAAGTGAAGATTTAATAAACAAGTTTTGTATCAGATAGAGACACTTGAAAAGTTACTTAGTATCATGGGGACTTCCATTTCCACAATATGGTGGAATAGATACCAGACCAATTGTCAGTGAAAACACCTTGCAATAACAAATGAATTTAGATTGTGAACAGATTCAAATGAATCAGAAATCCTACTCAGTATCACGATTTACTAATTATTCTACGGATGCAATTAATTTCAAAGCACAGACAAAACAGGGAGAGACCTGGGACCATTCTCGGAACTCCCCAGTTATTTGTTACTATATTAGATGTACTCTGAACCTAAATTAACATATGAGCCCTGTAAGTGGTGTGTGCAGAGGGCATTTTAGAACATGAAACATTTCCATTTTATACTCATATAGTTACATAGCTTTTGTGACATTTTCCATTTTCCATGGCATGTAAGTCCATAGATTCCCAGTTTGCTTATGATGAGTAGTTCTAGACAACCTGGTATATCCTACTACCAGCATTCTATAAATAAGGGCTATCCCACTAGCAAATACAATTTGCTTGTTTGCAGGAGATGTATCATTAGCACATTGCAAGGAGACAGGATCTGATCCTTTTCATTCCCAGGGTCATCCTCTCTCAGCTCCGTCAAGAGTGGAAAAAAAGGAATCCAAGCTGGCTGTTTCACCATT
>NW_012144079.1:393495-394996 GCF_000956105.1 Propithecus coquereli
CCAGAGCCCAGATCTTGGTTCCTACATACCATTCTCTATTAAAAGACAGCAGATATGGCTCATTCTATGGTTGGGGCAGAAAAACACAAGAGGAGCCTATAGCATCTTATGGTACCAGAAAGTGAGGAAGGAAGTGTTCAAAAAACAACAAAAAATGAGGGTATTATCAAAAGAGTAAAGAACCAATCTGGAAGACTTCAATTAGCAAAGCAACAAGAAATTAAAGCAATAAAATAAATAATGCAGTATTGGATTGTAAACCAAAGTAAAATATACCTGACTTCATAGTGATATAAACAAATGATTGAGAAGTCAATAGAGGTAGAGACAAGTCTTTTTTACAGAAGAATCCCAAATAATATATGTAGGTTTTTCTCCTTGTGGGAGGTGGAGCTGAATGTCCATACCACCACTACATCTGCATGTGGGCTAGATTTAGTGACTTGCCTCCAAAGAATAGAGTAGGGGATAGAAAGAAAACTAACTTTTTAATTGAGTAACCTGGTGAATACTACTTAATCCAAATAATAAGAGGTAATATTGTTAGTGACTTCTTGTGAATATCATGTGACACTCGATATGATACGACAAAAAGTGCTTCACCTTGTTAGTATGTTTTAAACCCATAATCCCAGTCTCATTATGTGAAAAACATTGAACAAACCCAGGTTGGGGAACATTCTACAGATATCTGGACGCTACTACTCAAGGCTGTCAAAGTCATGAAAAACAGATGGAGAAATAATCACAGACCAGAGGAGGGTGAGAAAACTTGACAACTAAAAGCAACATGGTACCCTGGATTGGATCCTGGAACAATGAGAGGGCATTATAGTATTAAAAACTGATGAAATTCAAATAAAGTTGGAGTATAGTTAAGAGGTGAACAATGACGTACCATTGTTGGTATCTTTGTTTGGACAAATGTACTATAGGAAGGTAAGATATTAACCATCAGAGATATTGACTGAGGAGTACATTGGAACTCTTTGTACTATCTTTGCAACTTTTTTGCAAATCTACAATTATTCCAAAATAAAATGTTCATTAAAAAGGTAAAAATATGTTGAGTATTCTTAACAAATATATTCATCAATTTACAAATTGCCATTTTTGACTGCAAAGATGCTTCTGTTAAAAATAAAAGTGATTGTGTCTGAATCAAAAGCCATGGAAAATACATGAATACATTCTTCTGCTTAGTTTTTTCTTTTTCTAGCGCTACAGAAAAGACTACAGAATCTCTTTTCACCCCTATTGTGGTCCTTTAATTTACAATATTTATCTGAAATTAGTAGGAAGAGACAAAGGAAACATTGGCATTTTTACTTTCACAAACACTAACAGATGCGGAGTCAGGAGGTCTTCCCAGTGACAGCCAGTGGGTGGTTTCAGTGTTTTCTTCCCAGCAGAGTCTCATTTGAATAATGGTGGAAGATTACATATGACTTTATTAAGCACCTTTCTCTTTTTAGGAAAAAAACCTATTTTTCATTTAATA
>NW_012144079.1:396826-397859 GCF_000956105.1 Propithecus coquereli
TCTGGGAGATGGACATGCTTGAAGCTCTGACTCAGGTGGGGCAAAGGCAATATATGTAACCTAAACATTTGTACCCCCGTAATATGCTGAAATAAAATAAATAAATAAATAAACAATTGTCAATAAAAGATGTTGCTTATTTTAACTCTAAATCAAACAAGAGCAATCTAATTTTATACAAAAATTACAAGAAACTGAACATTTGGATATCCCATCATGACTTCTAATGCAACTTGTATGAAGTTGAATTCATCATTTACTAATTTTCTCAAATGCTTCAAACCTATCAAACACAAATCCATATTCTATTCTTTAAGGTGAGAAATCTTGGAGGAACTTTAAAAAATAAAATTCACCTTTTTTCAGTCTTTCAAAAAAATCAATCACCAAAGTTGCCCATTTATCTTTTGAGATATCTTTTGGAATCATAGCTTCTTTGGCATTTTGTCCATAACAATTATCATCTAGTTATTCAGTTTCTCACATCTAGACCACCAGTCTAACTTGCTATTCTCAATCTCTTTATTGGGCAATTCATCCTGTAAAGCTCCCTATTGGCTAACGTGCTAGAATCAAGGACCTCTGTCAGGATTTCAGGGTAATCACACCACTATTTATCTGCTTTACTTACTTTCCAGTCCAGTCCTCTAAATATATCACACTTTTTCAGCTTTTGCCTGTCTCTTGACTCCAACTAGAAACTTCTCATAACTCTTTTCTATTTAAACTCTCCTACCATGCCTTTTACCCTTCAATCTACTCATACATATATAATAGAAATATTATATCTGTGTTTACATAAAAAGCAACAAAAACCATTTTAAGCTTACAGGAATTCGGAGAACATTGTTCTCAGGAAACTTTCTTAAAGAAATTACTTGAGAATCAATTTTAGTCAACCAAGGTATGAATTGAGAAACAATAGTAAAAGGATCATGCATAGTACTGAAAATAAATAAACCATGGAATTATATTTATAGGAAGGACTATCTATGGTGTAAAGTCAACAAGGTCAAAATTATATAAATAATAG
>NW_012144079.1:397909-399787 GCF_000956105.1 Propithecus coquereli
AAAATCCCAGCTGATGCCAATTTTTAAAAAATATAATGGGACATTTACTATAGATCCTGAATGAGAAATACGTATCTAAAGATTCAGGATTCTTCAACTGATCCTCTCTGCATCCCTTATATTTCTCAACAATTCCAGGAAAGCCTATTATAAATTCAGGTTATTTTTTCTAATTGAATTTCTAATTAAACTCTTTTATTTGATATAAAGTTTAAGGTCACTGCAAAAATTTAGGGTATGCTTGCAAGTCCTTTAAGTATTAAAAGTTTAGATTCATGAAATTGTTAAGGTATTTTAAAGTTATGGAAGTTTCTTCTGTTTACTGTGCTCCACAGAATTAAAATTTCTTTAGTTTCAATTGAGGGATTTGTATAACAAATCAAATTTTACTGACCTTTTTTGAGCCTTCTTTCTTAGAGATGTGAATGATTTGGTAGTTTAAAATTAAGGATTATATCTGTACATTTTTAATGTATTATTGCTGTGTTTTCTGAGTTCTGAGATGGACAGATAAACTGATTGCTATTTGGAACGATTTTAATTTGTTCTTGTTTTGTTTCCAAGAGCAAATTTATTCTCTGGAGACCTAACAATATGTAAAATAATATTCATCCTTATTATCTTACTTGAAAATTTAATTAATTTATGAGTTAACCTTGCCATAATATTTACTTACTAGTCTTATTTTAATAAGAGACATAGAAAAAGGACAAATATATTATATTCATTTTGAGTAACAAATAGTTCACTTTAGAATGTGTCAGGATATGTCTTAGTTCCTTAAATAAGCTCTCAGAAATATATTAGTGAAAAATAAATTATTGCTTATTCTGTATCTCTTGAAGAAAATAAAAATGTATTTGGTTGTGGTATGTCTTTGTTCCTCAATCCCTCTTTCAGAATTGTTTACTTTTTCCTTGCTGGCCATCCTACATCCATCCATTACTAAAAGGCCAGCTCTGGCCTGTCCCCATCCCTGGGCAGCTTGCCACACACAAGGTAGTGCATTATAGAACTTGGTACTGGTTAGTGTAAGAGATTTCCTGAGTCTGTGTCTCATCCCTTTAACTGAAAGCCAACAGAAATTTATTTTTCTTCTTTTATATTTTCTATATCCACCTACAACATCCTGAAAATTTTTTTCCCTTAGGGATGTACATTATAAAATGAATACTTATTCACTGATTGTGTGATATAAATCTCTTCTACAATGATACCAGCATGATGTGATACTATA
The DNA here is from genome assembly GCF_000956105.1 of Propithecus coquereli. Lineage (NCBI taxonomy): Eukaryota > Metazoa > Chordata > Mammalia > Primates > Indriidae > Propithecus > Propithecus coquereli. Next base: position 399,147 of record NW_012144079.1, read on the forward strand.
ATTAAATGGATCTCTGTATTTCAAGAGAAGCACTGAGCTCAGTTCTAATATAACTAATAGAGTCAGTGCTCATATAATTTGTTGCTTAATACAGATGTCTCTTCAATTTAAAACGTATTTATTGAGCAGCTACTGTATGTCAGATATGATATAAGTAATAGCTATATAGTAGAGAATAGGGCTGACAAAAATCTTTTCTCTCACAAAGCTTATGTTCTAGCAGGAATCAGATAATATCGGAGTATATCTGAGAGAAACATTCTCTCTCAGATATACTGAGAATAGCAAGTGCAAAGGACCTGAGTCAAGAATGTTGAGACTAGCAAGGCAGAGGTCACAGAGTTAATAGGAAGCTAGATGACTTAAGGCATTATAGGATGTTGAGTAATGGTAAGCCATGGGAGGATTCTGAGCAGAGTAATTACACCATCTGACTTAAATTTAACAGCACCTGTAAAGCTGCTGTATTGGATTTAAAGATTACTTGAAATTTCTGCTATGAATAAAATTATGTCATTCTATGACTTTCTCTTCTATTTTCCTTGGTTTTCATTCTAAAAAATGGATTAATTTTTAATCCACATGCCATGACTATCTTTATACCCATACCATATATGTTTTATAAATGTCCATTTGAGAAT
>NW_012144079.1:400168-402649 GCF_000956105.1 Propithecus coquereli
ATCCAAAGACTATAAAAAGAAAGGAATATAAGACAAGAGTAGAAAAATGCCTGTTATTCCTAGAATAATTGGAGGTTTTAAGACTCTCTTAATGGGGATATGTTTAAAGCTGATGAAGGAAATAAGAAGTTAGATATGAAATAACTGGCAATTCTTCACATTTAAGAATAATTCATATATGTTAAAGATTAAAGACTTAATTTCCACTTGAAAAAGAAGGAAAAAGTAAAAAAGAGTAGAAACCAATGGGAAAAAAACAAAATACAACCAAACCACAAACACAAAATAGAAAATTAACAAAGTTAGAAGTTTGTTCTTTGACAAGACAAATAAACTTGGTAATCTCTTTGCAAAATGAATACAGAATAAAAACAGAAAACACCAATTTTCAATATTAAGAATGGGAAAGGTAAAATCAATATAGATCCTAGAGACATATAAATTATTATAAAAACATATTTGAGATTCGTTTATGCTATTAAATTTAAAATTTTAGATGAAACAAGATAAATTCCTAAAACTAATAACTTTGCCAGCAGACACAGGAAGGAACAAAAATCTGAATAGTCTTATATGTATCAAAAATATTGACCTGTAATTACAAACTTTTCTATAAAATAATTCCAGGCTGAAATAGCTTCATCAGTCAATTCTACCAGACTTTTAAAGAAAAAAAAATAAAATGCAAAAGGCTGATAATAACAAATGTTGACAGGGATGTGGACAATTGTATTTTCAATAAATTGATATTGGAAATTTAAATGTGTACAATGACTTTGGAAAACTGGCATTGTCTATTCAAATGAAATACACTCATACTAAATGTATATGCAATAAAAATAACTGTAATATCTGCAAGATAGGTAACAGTTAAATATTAAAACAACCTAATTATTTGCCAACATTAAAATGGATAAATTTATTCTTATATGTACACTTATGTGTTGATCAGTTAATACCAATTTGATGGTGAGTACATGTGGTGCTTGTTTTTCCATTCTTGGGATACTTCACTTAGTAAAATGGCCGGGGGGTGGGGGAGGAGGGGACGGGTGTATGCATACAGAAAGAGTGCAATGTGCACCATCCAAGGGATGGACACGCTTGAAACTCGGACTTGCGGGGAGGGGGGCAAGGGCAACATATGTAACCTAAACATCTGTACTCCCATAATATGCTGAAATAAAAAAAAATGGATAAATTTAGTGTGCTATATTTATTTCTACAATGAAATTTCATACAGCAACAAAAATGCATGAACTCATACACCAACATGAGTGAATTTTATAAGCATAATTTTGAATGATGGAAGACAAAAATAGTACAGGTGGCATAATTATATTTTATGGTGCTCAAAAACAGGCAAAATTAATTTATGGTGTTTTCTTTGGGGACTGAATGATTGGAAGGAACTTCTAGGAAGCTCATGATGTTGTGCTTCTTCCATGGATGTTTTCATTCTGGAAAAATTAAGTGAGCTGTACTTTTAACATTTTTTCAGTTTCTTGTAATTATTTTTAAGAGTTCATTTAAGAAAGCAATTTTTAATATATCTATGCACACATGCAATGTAATTTGGTGCCATATTGTTTTTCCCACCTATCATACATTGATTCTTTTGCTGCATTTTTATGAAGAAATCCTTGCCATCATTCCACCTGGAGTACTTTTTCTCACCCTTCACAAATTCCTTGAAAGAGCACCATGGAAGATCTTTCTTTACCTGTCTTAATGTGTTGCTATTACTATGTTAATAAGCTACAAAATTTATATTTCTAATCACGGTTTCCTGTGATTAGTAGAATATCATTACATACTGTTAAATTTCTGCTTTGTGTTAAAGTCATTCATTTTAAAGAGTTAATTTCACTTGAGAGAATTAAATATGGCTGAAGTTTATTCAACTAACATGAAGCCATTAAAAGGCGCTTGCGGAAAAAAATACATCCTGCAGCTATTGCCTCTGCTCATGGTGATGGTAATAATGGAGGAGCGGCATACAGGCTAAGTGAGACAATATGGGGAATCTTCCAAGGGCATGACTGAGGAACATCAGATTCTCTGGTTGGTCAAAATCACTGGCCCTCTGTTTTGTTAAGCTAAAAATATAAGCCAATTTCTTGTCCAATTGCTAGAGAACATAAAGAACGGGATTATTTAGAAGTGGAAGAGAAAGGAGAGTGATGAAGTGGTTTGTAGAGACAGAAATTATGAGAAAGAGATATGTTTTAAAAATATTTTAATGACATTTTAATGCATGATATTTTAAAACCTTATATCTTCACACGAAATATTCAGTAAGTATTTATTTTAATATTTGCATTTCTTGATTGGAGACATTTTTCATCAACATGACAATTCCTGTTTCAAAGTCAGGATGTTGACAATAAAATTTGTCTATGAGAAGCCCTCAATATTCCGGTAACTACTAGAAATAAACAGTACACAAATATTTCTTAGAAGGCATCAAAGGATGGCTTA
>NW_012144079.1:413579-415503 GCF_000956105.1 Propithecus coquereli
TCAACTATCAAGAGACTACAATTGCTAAAACATCTAATTAGTTGTGGAGAACCAGCAATAGCTTGCCGAAGATACATTATGCTAATGGTAAGTATAAGATGCATCCTACCATTAGGAAATTTTCAAAACACAAAATGATGAAGAAATCCAACTAAAGGACTCTATAAACCAATCTTTGTATGGCAAAAACACATCTTTTCCCTCCATTGATTACCAGACAAAATTTCAGTGTACTATTTTTCTTCTAAGAGGAACTGGTAATCACTTTTCCAGGATAATTCACCTTTGAAACTGAAATGCTAGCCTTTTCTTACTCTTGCCAAATTCATCTAAAAATCATGTAAAGATCATTTTAACGTTACCAATGAGACTAATGATAGACATGTACATCCTTGGCTGTAGTCACAGCTACTATTACCTGGAGACACATTTGCAAGTTTGAAAATGGTTTATGAGTGTGTTGTCTGTCCAACAGTTACATCTGTTTGCAATGTACTGTATAAACTTTACAGTTGGTAAAAAAAATTTAATATAAGCTTTTGTATACTGAGATTACATGGAAAAGGAAAATAACATTTTAGTGTTGTCTTCCTGGCCTCTTTCCTTTTATTTCTCTGAGTCAGCAACATGTGCAGGCTTATGCCTTTGAGTGGTTAGCCAAACTGTGCCAACCTTTCACCCAATGTGAAATTCCTACTTAACAAAGAAACTAGGGCCTTTTTTAAAATTTAAAACATGTTGGCCCATGTCTACAGACTTAAAAGCAACAAAACAAATTGCTCAAATGGAAAATCTGTAATTTAAAAATACAATCAATGCAAACCACAACTCCTTCATACAATCTTTGAGAAAGTCTCCCCTTCCTGAGGAACACATTTAATGAATTGGCAATAGCTGGATATTGAATGATACTCCCAGAAGTAGCACCGTAACTACATCTTGAAACCCCGAGTGTTTAGATTGGCTTTTCTTGAAATACTTATCTAATAAAATGTTGGCTCTATGAGATTTCTCTCTTCGCTTATTGTGGAAGTCTAACGGCCAGATATTCTGCCTTCTTGTTTCTGGCAGTAACGGTTTGAGCATTTGACCTAGTATGGAATTTATAATCCTGGTGGTGTGAGCAAAAGCTAGCTATGTGGTTCAAAGTCCAGCAGCAGAGGCCTTGCCTGTTCTGAGAAAGCCTTATCCAGGACAGCAGTGCTGGGGCATCCCAGCCAAACTGCTCTGCAGATGAGAGCCTTTCGTTTTCCTGCTGCCTCCCCTTTTTTGTTTTGGCCCCTTTATTTAGTGTCACCATATATTGTGCAAGGTATCAAAGATCCATATAATATGTTCCTTTCAGCACAGACTAGAGTGAGTTTCTGTCCCTTGTAATGAACAAGCTTAACCGATATAATATCTCAACTAAAATGTAAGCTATCAGCTATGAAGAATGCATATCTTTTTTCAGCCATTTGTTCCAGGTTTAATACAGGTGAGTTCATTATATGTAGATACCATTTCCCTTTCTCTCTCCTAGCTTTCTCATTTCTGAATTTGTATATCAATAAAGATAGTCCAAAACTGAAATTGTCTAACATATGTTTAGCTTTTCTTTTCCATTGTTGTGAAGTATATAGAGAACAAGGGATCAGGGAAGAAGCCACAGTACAGCAGTTATTAGACGTAAATCCATTATCCAGTGTTCTGTGAACGCATTCCTCTGGGGCAAGATAAAATATATTGGAGTAGTTTCACTCTGAAGTCAACTGCTTCAGAAACTGCGGACTCTGTCAGATTTAACTCTCAAAGGAAAATATGAAGTGCAGAAACAATGGAAAAATGAAAAGTAATGGAAAAAGTTGTATATAATAAGTAGAAGTAAAATAAACTTTAATATTTTTAAAATAAGATTTAACATTTTTTAAGTGTTTACTCTGCG
>NW_012144079.1:415553-417045 GCF_000956105.1 Propithecus coquereli
GAATTGAGAAACAATAGTAAAAGGATCATGCATAGTACTGAAAATAAATAAACCATGGAATTATATTTATAGGAAGGACTATCTATGGTGTAAAGTCAACAAGGTCAAAATTATATAAATAATAGTGTTCAGTAAAAAAAAGGGGAGGGGAAGAGGAAGGCATAGATTGTGTAGGTACACTGATTTTTCTCATTTTTATGGCTAAAATCCAGAGATAATTTATTATTTAAAAATAAAACAATAAAGTTATAAAATCAAAGATTAATAAAATGATCAACTAAAATCATGTGGTAGAAAGAGGAAAGGAAGAAGCAATGTACAATTATATCACTGCTTATTGTAGAGAGTTAATAAGCCCTGCCTACGATACAGAAAAATTAGTCTGTTATTAAAATGATTAGCGATAACCTCTGATGTATTTACCATGAAATTAATGAAGCTAAAGCTTCAAGGCTCCATTTTTGCAGACCCCTTCTACACTTTGCTGTGATTCTTTTTGCAATTTTAAAGAAATATTTTCACTTGCCTGGTTAATTTTGTTTCATTACTTTCTATTCTTTTTCTTGAATATGTTTCCTCTAATTGTGTAACTTCAGGTTCCATAATACCTGAATCCACCCCTGATTTTAAAGATAATTGTCAGAAAAAAAATAAACACAGCACAGCACACACACACACACACAAAAAGCAAAACCAATAAGCAAACAAAAGGGTCAGTAAATATATAATGAGGGATTGTTTGAAAAACTATATAGAAAGAGTAATTATATGTATGAGAACAGAACTAAGATGAAACACATCTTGATTTAAAAAATATAAATTGACTAGACTCATTTATTAAAATAATAACACTGCCATTTGGGTCATTATAAATATTCATATGTATAGTGTGTGTCAGAGAATCACCAAAACTAACTGACTTAGATTGAAAAAAAAGGATGGGAAATATATAGCAGACAAATGAAAACCAAGAATAAATTAGGTGTTACAATCTTAATATAAGACAAGGTAAAACCCAAAGGAAAAAGCATTAAACAACATAGAGTATACCACTATTAATAAACATCTTAATCTGCTCAGGCTGCTATAACAGAATACCTTAGACTGTGTAGCTTATAAACAATAGACATTTATTTCTCACAGTTCTGGAGGCTGGAAGCCCCAGATCAAGGTGCACTGGGTGAGGGCGAGTTTCCTGGGTCATACATGGCACCTTCTCACTGCCTCTTCACATGGTGGAAGGGGCTAATGAGCTCCCTTGGGCCTCTTTTATAAAGGCATTAATCCTATTTACGAAAGCCCTGCCCTCATGAATTAATCACTTCCCAAAGGCCCTACCTCTTAATACTATCACCTGGGAGTTTAGGAAGTCAACATATAAATTTGGGAGGCACACAAACATTGAGACTATGGCAATGAATAAGGGTGAAATCCACAGTGAACATTTAACAGATGAATTTCTATGCAAAAAAGGATATAAGATCAGCAGTTA
>NW_012144079.1:427230-429274 GCF_000956105.1 Propithecus coquereli
AAATTAAATTTTAAAACCCATTTATAACTTGAGTCAGCAAACTTATTAGATACATCTGTCGATAATTCTACTTCTGGTAAACAAATAAACAAATCCATAAAACGTCATTTTTCTTCCTAAAGCCCCCCAAATTTTATATTTGGTAATTTAATATACTGAAACATGCAGCTTGCAGACCTTTGGTGTAAGTCTGCAGCTTTAACTTGTCTAGGACGTAGGGAGGAGGCAGGATGGGGATTGAACTGTACTTGCAATTTTAAGAGAACTCGATCTTCAGAGATGGCAGTTCCGAACAGCATGCTAAGTCTAAGTGGAACTTAGTGCCTATGGATTCAACGCAGGTTATAATTGAGTTATTATTTGCCCTTTCAAGGACTTATGCAAAGCTTTATTCCCTTAACGTGCTGCACACAAGGTGACATTTCTCAGCAGTCTGACTTTTCGATTATGGATCTTTTGGAAAGCTAATGATGTCTATATTGTTAATACTGCCAACATTGTGTCAGTACGTCGAAGAACCTGTGATATTAAATATGCTGATGTAAAAATATATGTTATTTCTGCTCAGCCGTGTGCAAACAATCTGGCCGAAGTGCTAGAATTATAGGGAAATCCTCTCCAGAGATAAAAGCAGAATGGAATTCTCTTGGGAGTAGTTTAAAAAGCTCTCTTGTTTTCAGTGGTTTCCTGAAGTACTGAGGCCAAAATTTTAGAAGTTAATTACATGGAGTCTCTCACTCAAGACTTCTGATTAAAGTTATAATATTCTTGCCATATTATTCTTACTTTGGAGGGTTGGGAGAACATCATTAGACATTATTTAGGCAATTATTTTGAGTTTTAAAAAATCCATACAAATTGAATTTTTGAGTAAAATGATTGATGATGTTTAAAGTTTCAAGAGAGTATAGCAATTCTTCAGGCAGCAAGATGTTATAAAGATCTAAGACCAAATATTTTCTATCACATAATTACTATAACAAAGCTAGGATCATATTCTTAATGTTTATTCTTCACAGTTAACCCTCATTTATTAGTTATGAGTGTTGGTGATTGTTCAGTTTGATGAGTTCCAGATGTCTAAATACGGTGACAGTCTATTGATAAAATGAATTATAGTGACCAAACTAACAAAGTAAAAGCACATTCTTCTCAAAAGTAAAAGGAATAACAAATGTGATATTTAATCACATATTTAAGATATTGCCCTTCCAGATTCTTTTTTTTTCAGGTTTTTATTACTTGTTTCCAAATCTCTTCCTTAATATCTCTTTTAGATAACAAATTATAATGATAATTTTATTTCTCATGTATAAAAGTATCTGTCTGATATTTTCATAGAATAAAACCTTATTTGTATGAAATTAAAATGCATACTAAAGAAAAATTTCATTTACTGGTAATGTCCAAATGGAACAAAGTATTTGGTGTAGAAGAGAAACTATGTAATGATAAGAAATAACAATGTCGAAGAAGGGTAAGCAATTGGATATGTTTCTGCACAGGAAAAATACTTTAAGCATTAGCATTATGTGTAAATTAAGTTGTGAGAAATAACTTATCCAGTGTTTGCACAACACTTCCACAATCTTCACTAACAGAACTATATAAACCCCATTCATGCACAAGTTCAGAAAACTACTTAACGGTTTACAACTGACATCTCCCTGAATATGTTATCAAGTCTCTCATTAAAAAAAAAAAAATAGTACCTTTCATTCAGAAGCATTCAATAGTCTTTATAGACTCTCCTTTTCCACATTGTGCTTTTAAGCAATTGAGAGTTTTTATTACTTGTCAAGAGCTTGTGTTTTTAAGAAAATTCTAAGCAGAACAAATATTAATAGGTTACTTTTAAATATCTGACAACATTTATTCAAGAATTGATTACATTTTTTAAAAGTGGTGAATCCATCTTAATTGTCATACTGGCATTAAAAATAACTTCTTTGGACTATAGTTTTTATAATTTCTATCTTCAAATGAAATAATATTGACCTTGAATCTTACACCTTTACAATCGAGATAAAATTCTTCTTCCAGG
>NW_012144079.1:430455-432226 GCF_000956105.1 Propithecus coquereli
TGTTTGTCCTTATGTATATTCAAATAATATTTGAGGTAGTTCACAGTGAACTGTGATAAAATAGGTAGACACACCCAATATTATCTTTGTGTTATTCTTTCTGTAGCAAGTAAGTCTGCCAATTCAGTACAACGTAAAGATAAATAAATTCCAAAACATGGAATAAGTTACATTTGGAATAAGTTTTTTTTAATTCCTTGGTGAGAAAGACTGTGAAAATTATATATTAGAATTTGGAACAAAAGCAAGAGTTTTACTAAAGAGATTATTCATGTCCTTAAACTCCTATTTCTATATGTAATGTCAGAATCATGATACCGTATTCAAAGGGATGATTTAATTATATAGGTGCAGAGACCCTCTGCAGCGCTCCTACATCATACGCACACACACACTCACACTCACACTCACCTAAAAATTTCTTAATCTTTACTGACTTTTGAAATTGCGGAGGTAATTATATTTCTACCCCCTGATTTTAACTATATTTCAGAGATCCAATATTGAACACACAGGATTAAAACAGATCCATGTTTTAATCAAGAACATTTTCCCTGCTGGAGCTATCATTTACATCAAAGGCAATTGTATGAACTCAGTCTTGAAAACCATTCAAGAGGCTAGAATGATTTTCTGTGGAACAGAATTTAACCGAGATTCTACACGATCAGCCAAGAACAACATGCACTCTTGACTTGTGCTGATTTATTCACATACTCCATGTTGGATTAGTTTTCTGAAGATAAGTTTCTGTACCCGATGACTTCCCAAAGCCTTGTTGAGCATGTGACTCAATGAATTGAGAGGAGTTTTCTGTGTTGGAAAGCCTGTCCTTTTTCTGACAATGGAAGCTCTTGCTATGACCTTTAAACCTAATGTTTGGTCTGCTGTGAAGCCCTAGCTGAATTCTTGTCTCAGATGTGAGGCAGATTGAATATAAATGAGTGAAACACCATGCTTATGGAACAGTGCATAGATCTTTGTGTTAATGGATCAATCAGCTCTAAATTTGACTTCTCTGTTCCCCAATCTTTGAAAAGAGAATAACCATCAGAGATGAAACTATGTATATTGCCCCAGAACACAGATATTAGGGATTCATAGCCTGACTCAATCCAATCATTTGGGAAAGAGTTTCATCAGTAGAAGGAACATGAGTTTAGTTTGAGATTACCCAAACATGGGTCTGAGCTGCATCACTTACCAACTCACTGACAGGGACAAATTATGTAATTTCTTAAAGCCTTAATTTATTCATTATAAAATGAAAACAGTAAAACTACCTAAGAATTTGTAAAGGCAATTGAATGAAACAGAGCTTGGAATATACCTAACAGGGCAAGTTGTACACACCAGGCACCAAAATAAACTGTTACAATAGTTTTCCTCCTCTGTAATTGTAAGGAAAGAAAAGGCTGGGTTTGAAAGTATGCTGACTTGAAGAGTGATGAAATAAATAATAGTGCTAAAAACTACATAAAACTGAGTTTCAACTTTTCTCTGTAATCACATTCCCTTTCCTTCTTTAAACCCATTTTCTAGTTGTTTTTCTTACTTGTCTGAAAGATCAAATGCAGCCTAAGCATTCCACATACATAGAAGCATACTTTGGCTATTATGCCTGAAAATATTTTTAAGCAAATGTGTGAATTATAGATCAAAATATATACATAATTATTTATGGATAATTTGGCCTCTTAAAATATATTTTTATACCTAATGGTAATGAAAAATATGTAATAAATCAAGAAAATTAAGAGCCACCCTCACA
>NW_012144079.1:433826-439189 GCF_000956105.1 Propithecus coquereli
CCACCTTTGTACTTCTTGTTCTTTGAGCCAACTCATTTTCTATGTAAGCTAATTTTAGCTCTTCATATGAGCTAAATATCCAAATTTAATATTGTCTTTAAGATATTTTTTTCTCTAGTTTAAACCTGATGTTTAGATGAGAGAATTGAGAGAGGCACAATTAAAAAAAAAAAAGATATATCTGAAATCTGAATCATCGGGGAACTTGGCTTTTCTACATCCCTAATCTTCTGATTGGTTTTTATGCCTGGTATTATGCATAGTAAATTATGATGAGTCATATTTAGCCTAACTTTATATACTAGTGTCTTGGCAGCCACAGTTTTTAGATTGGTTAGTTGGAGTTCTTATAGAAAGGATATCACTTTCATCCTTCTTTACAACTCTTATCCACTTAAGTTGTAAAAGCCTGTAGAACAGGAGTTGGATATAAGAGAAGAGTTCTTCCACACGTGCAGGCACTGAAGAATCTGAGCTATAAATCAGAGGAAGATGCATCAAGGGAGGATTATTTCTACCATGTAATTTTCCATCAACCTCTCTAAAATTACCTAGAAGACTGATCCAAAGAAGCAAGTTATGATAAATATTGATTATTCATCTTCCCATAAGAAACCATTAAGAATAATTCCATTAAGGCTTATTGTGTTCATATCATTGACCACTAATCCTCAAAGGTCATTCATCATTATCTGAACACTTATACCTGAAATCTCTCTATATTCCTCCACTACTAATGTGACCCAATATCCCACCCCTCCCAAATGCAGCAAACACTTCCATTAAAGCTCCTGGGAATGCCCTTGCAGTCATCAGCAAAATTGCTTATACACAATCTTCTTTGAGCACTCACTTCACTTTCTTGCTCTAATTGAAACCTAGTTATTTCTGAGGTCACTTCTTTCCCTGAAGATCTCTCAACAGAGAATAGCTTTTCTCCAGCACCCTACAAATGAGACAGCCCGGAGGTGGTACCATCCTTGCTTCTCACTGCTGCTTCCAGAATATTTTTCTATCCTTGTCTCTCAATCAAACCAGCTACTCTGAAGCACATGGCATCAGGCTATACCAACTGTTATCCCTCCTTGCGTGGACATTTTTCAAATTCCCAGTCACTCTCCTTTAATCATTGAAGACTTTAGTGACTGGTTCATGGGCTTTCCTTCCAAAACTACTTCTGTTTTTATTCTCTGAAATATCAAATTCCAAATAGAAAATTAATCTAACATGTAGACTGCATAATTTCTTGACCTTTCTAAAACCCTTTTCAGCCACACAATTCTGTGATTATATCCTTAAACTTGATATTTAACGTAACAAAATTTGCAGTTTCAGCCATCTTTCCGACCAGAGATTTCTATCATTCCAGGTTTCTAGTATCCCATCCCAACAATTTTTTGAGCCCATTAGAACTGCCAATCCATTGACCATCACAAGTATAAAAAATAAGATGATGCGTTGGCCTTTTATTGCTTAAATTTTTCTTTTAAATCATGATAGGGAAGAAAAAATGGCAAAGGTTTTAGGCAAGTGGGTATCAGGGGAACTTAGATCACCTTTTGGTCCAGGGCTTGTTCTGAACTTGAATGTACGTTTTACAAAACTAATACATGCTGTATATACGCATTGGTTTGGTAAGTTTGTTTAATTCCAGTGGATGTGTTTTCTTATCAATGAGTGTGTAGAGCAAGAGTATAATGAGAATGTATTATGTCTATGAGTATGTGTTATGGGATTCATTGCAATGAGGTTTATGACACCAAGGGGTTAAATTACAACTTGCTTATTTTCTCCAAATGAAATCCAGCTAACACTATCAAAAGTCGTGTCTGGGTCATTGGAATAAATCAGTGATAAGGACAGACAGAAAGTGCAGCTTTTTCATTCTATCAGCAATATTTACTCTGAAAACCTATCTAAATAATTTAACTGCTGCCTATAAGTAAAAAAAACAAAAGTTAGATTCATACTACTTTTTAAGCCAGGAAATGTAATTGAAATTCTTTAGTGATCTCTGTCCAGTCTGCACCATCCAATTCACTTTCATCTTAGAAGGAAATTGCTTGGGTCAAAAGTCATTGCTTTAAGTCCCTAGGTATATTATAAGACACAGAATGTTAAACTCAAAACCATTTTCAACTTTTTGATAAGGGCTTTTGTGGTGAGAATTCTAATTTTTGTATAGTTGTAGTTATTAATAAGCATTGTGGAGACTTAGGCTCTCACTCCTACATTTGGCTTGTTTATTCAATGGAAACATGCCACAACCAAGTCTCTCTGGTAATGTGCCTAAATTCTTTCTCTGTAGCATTACTTTGGCTTTTTCTGTCTCAAGAAGCTATACTTGCATGTTTCTTCCCAAGAATGTCAATGTGCTGCCTCTTTCATGTGTTTGCATGGAAATGCAGACTGCAAGTGCCAATGTCTACCTGAAACTTACTTCACCTAAAATCTATAAAGCATCCATCTCTTTGAAGACTGTTAAGGGTTTATATTTCAATTTAATAAGCCATGTCTTCCCAGTAAGGTTGGTACTGTTTGTAAATTAATCCTATACTTATAAAATACAAGCAGAAGTTGATAGGACTTTAAACATGATTAATTTTCTCCTTAATAGATGCATAGACCAAATGTGATGCTAGATGTATCCTGACATTATTTACTCAGAATTTATTTTGCCTTTTGGGCGTTCTTGAGGATTCATATGCAAATTTTGCATTTTGTGGATTTTGTTAGCTGCATGTTTTATCTCAGGCTGATCTGGATCAACATAAATGGGAAGTGGAACATTTTCAGTGGAGGAATGAATGTATATAATGAAAATGAACATTCTAATATGTAGTGGGTAGTCCAAGGAAATGTCTCATCTTTTCAATGCTCCCAAGCCAATATAATTGTATGGTTCTGTGGAAGACAGACATATATTGTATTTTCTTATATTCATTTGTTTCACATATTATGTTGAGTAATTGACATGTGTCATGTACTGTGCTAATAAAAATATTAAGGTGATATGTCTTTTTACCTCTGTTCTTCACAGAGCTCTATCATGGAGGATGTTTAAAATGTTTGTGATCATATTGTCCTTTTCCCTTTTGTGAAGTTTAGTTGCTCTATGCTTACTATTGCTCTATTTTATGGAAAATTAAATCTTTGGAAAAATTCTGCTAAAAATCAAATGCTGCATTATAAAGCCAAATAAAAATTTTCTCATGACCTGAGACTGTAGTGGAATATTAGCACCACTGTACTTTTTTATCAGAGTAAATTGCTAAGAAGCAGTAAATTGCCTCAACTAATAGCTTGACGTTCTTCTGCCTATGATTGCCTGAACTGACACTTTAAATCTAGGACAGTTTGTTTTTGCAGGACTAAATCTATTCAAGTAATTCTATGGTGAGATTTGATAAATATTAGAAAATCTATCCTGCTCCCAAAATACCTTCATCACAACTATATCACATCACTTAAAATGACTATCACTAAAACATCTGTCTATGAGGTTAAAACATTCACTCAAAAATTTCTATTTTGAAATGAGCACCCTAGAAAAAAGGTTGATTTATCTTTTCTTAGACCTTACTACAATCATAATTTTTTGAGTAGGTGAAAAAGAAGAGAACACAGATCAAGCAAAAATTTTAAATTATCAGTTTTATTGAAGAATATTTTACATGCAATTATTTCACTCCCTTTAAGTATATAGTTTGATGAGTTTTATAAAATGCATTACTGTGTTATCACCACTGAAATCAAGAAATAGAACCTTTCTTCATCCCCAAAAAGTTACCACATGGCCCTTGGCGGTCAAATACATGCTACCATCTCTTGGTTCATGACAGCAATGTGCTGTATACATACAGTTTGCTCTTTCATAGAATTTTATACAAATTGAACCATACAAAATGTGGCTTCTTTCACTCAGCATAGTGATTAAGGTCCACCCGTTATGTCGAGGGTATCAGCAGTTTATATAACAATTTACTTTTTGATGAAACACTTGGATTGTATCCAGGTTTTGGCTATTATAAGTAAAGCTGCTATGTAAATTCTTTTATGAGGCTTTGTGTGTTCACACATTTTAATCTCTCTTGATAAATACTTGGAATTGCTAAGCCATACAGCAAGTGCATGTTTAACTTTATAAGAAACTGTCAAACTGTTTTCCAACATGACTATACAATTTTACGTTTGCTCCAGCAATGTATGAGAATTTCAATTGCTCTGTCTTCTCACCCACATATAGTATTGTCAGTCTTTAATTTCTAGTGGGTGGTTAATGATGTCTAATTGTGGTTTCATTTCCATTTCCCCGGTGACTAAAAATGTTGATCTTCTTCACATTTGCTTTTTGGCCATTCACATACCATTTTTGACGAACTCTCTGCTCATATCTTTTGCCCATTTTTAAATTGGGTTGTTTGACTTATTCAGTTGTAATAGTCCTTTTTATACTTTACATGCATGTCTTTCATCAGGTACAAGTTTTAATAAATATTTTCTCCCAGTTGTGGCTTGCTTTTCATTTTCTCAGCAGGGTCTTGAGAATAGCAACTGCTTTCTCTCCCATTCTTTTTTTTTTTTAATGAAGTTCAATTTATCAAATTTTCTTTCATGTTCTGTGTTTTTGGCTAAGATATCATTGTTCAACCCAAGCCCAGAAAGTCTGACTGTTTTAGAGCTTTCCTGTGTTCATATGTGAGGTAACGGTCCCACTGCTGGGCAGGAGTGGTAACCTGTGGCCTCAAGGCCACATGCGGCCCTCCAGATTCCCAACTGTGGCCCCTCGACCGAATCCAAACTCACGGAACAATTCCCTTTATTAAAAGGATTTGTTCTGTAAAACCTGGATTTAGTCAAAAGGCTGCACTCAAGGATCCAGAAGGCCACATGTGGCCCCGAGGCCGCAGGTTCCCCACCTCTACTTGACCATATATTGGTGGGTCTATTTATGTTCTGTTTATTGTATCTCATTGATTATATGTTTATCCTCACATCAATATTTTTATGACAATGTTGATTAATGTATAACTAGAAATTAGATACTATAAATCCTCCAGTTTTGTTCCTCTTTTGTTAAATTGTCTAGATATGTTAGTTCCTTTGCATTTCTGTTTAAATTTTAGAATCACTGTGTCAGTTACAACAACAAAGTGTTGTGGAAATTTAACTGTGGTTAATTTAAATTGTAGATCAGTTTAGAGAAAATTGACATCTTAAAAATTTTAATTCTTCTTATCCACAAATATGGTATAGTCCTCCATTTTTTGGTCTTCTTTAATGTCTCTTGGCAATATTTTGTAATTTTCAGTGGATGTCTTACATATTTTTTATGTGTCTTTCACATATTTTAAAAAATATAT
>NW_012144079.1:439239-440005 GCF_000956105.1 Propithecus coquereli
TAAAAAAATTCCCTTTCCACAATTCATGTCGAGTATTTCATGTCAATCTGAAATATGATAGTATGCAAATTCAAAGCAACAAGTCATTATTAATCATTCAGTATCAGAAATTTCCTTGCCCTTAAAATTTACTATCATATTGTGCAGATAATATGTATAAGCAAGAAACATTTAAAAGAACAACCCTGGGGCAAAGTACAATTAAGAGTTAGAATGAGGAGATAAGACAAAAAAGAACTCGACATTGAGAGGCAGATGTTCTAAAAAGTGAGCTGTCTCAGAAAGATCGTTCAGGGATGTGGAACAGTGCTATCTAATAGAACTTTTTGTGCTGATGGAAATGATTCTGTGTGCTGTATATTATGGAGCTACTAGCCACCTGTAGCTGTGGATCACTTGGAATAAGGCTTGTGTGACTGAGGAAATAAATGTTTTATCTTCTCCAATTTAAATTCAATTGAATTTAAATAGCCACTTTTGGCTAGTGCCTATTGTAATTAGTGTAGAGTCAGTGTAGAGTTAATGTTTGAGTGGAACACAAAGCCCAAGTAAAAATTGGGTGGGCATTCCATTTCAGCACAAGGACACATTATAGTAAACGAAAGATGTCATGCATACAGAACAGTGAGTAGATCTATGGGCTACATGATCAATCAGCCCTAAAACCTGTTCCACCTTTGTACTTCTTGTTCTTTGAGCCAACTCATTTTCTATGTAAGCTAATTTTAGCTCTTCATATGAGCTAAATATCCAAATTTAATATTGT
>NW_012144079.1:450155-452779 GCF_000956105.1 Propithecus coquereli
TTGCCTTTCTTTGCTGTCATGACATAAAGGCAAACCATTTCTATAAGACATCTAGAGGAAGGAGCAGGGTTCTAAGGCATAAAACTGAGTAGAGAATTGAAGCAGGAAATTCTGGAAAACCATAGGATAACAATAAAAGGCACTTATGGATGAAAACAGAAAAGATAAATTTTACTTACTGCCCAATTTTTCATTTAAGAATACTCTATTCTATTCCATGTTTAATTCCATGGAGAAATCTATGGAGCATTCAACAAAGTTCCATAAAAAATAATTACCCCAAAATGCCTTTTTCCAAATTCTGAACTGCTGCAGGACAGGAAATCTAGGTTTGGCTTTAAGAAAATATCAGATTGGGTTAGTTTCTTCTCCTCCACCCTTCTCCTGCTGCTCCCTTTTGAGCTATGTTTTTCCTCTTCATAATGGTTTGGCACCTCTGTCCTTGCTGTCTCTTGCTCCTTGCATTAAAGGAGCCACATTTAAATTACCACATTTAAATTTATTTATTCTCTAAAAATACTTTACATTTGTATCATACTTTTGCAAAGGGCTCTCAAATACATATTTCATAAACTGAACCTCTTAGATAGATATTATTTTCATAGCTTCAAAAACCACATATAATATTGAGAATTCAGTATATGTATTCAAGGTTTCTCTCTTAAACTTAAGACCCATACATCCAACTATTTTCTAGACTCTTCTACTTAGACCAACCCAGCGTATTCCAAAGTGAATTCGCCAATTTTCCTCACCAAATTTATTATTGAAGACAATTGCCTTTGACATTCAAGACATTCAAGGAAAGGAAGCGTAGGAAGGGCAAGAATTTGCTGAATTTCATTATAACAATTTTAATATCTTTAAAAAATGCATTAATTGGTTAATTTTGTCAAATTTGAAAAACCACTATAAATAAATAATAGAAAAAGGAAAAAAATATTATACTCTGTCCTGAAAAACAAGCACATCCCAAATGGAACAAGGGTCCTGGCTCTATGGGGGGAAAAAAAGTGTATTGGTTATTAAGTATGAAATGTCTGATTTCCTTAAGTAGTAAGTTTGACAGTTGATATCTCTGACATTTCACTCTGACACTTCTTGTTCTATTTTTATTGTGAAGGTGCATCCTGATTCTTTCAAATTCATGGCTTGGCTTGTGATTATGCTTCACATTTTTTTAGAGCAATTTTTGTGAAAACATGGATAAGTCAAAATTTCATGTTATTTTCAAATAGGAGTTCTGTCGTGGAACAAATGCAACACAGACAGCGCAAAGTATCAATGAAATGTTTGAGCGGGATGTGGCTAATGAACGCGTAGTATGTTGATGGTTTGAGAAGTTCCATTGTGGTGAGTTTAATCTTGAAAATGAGTCATGAGGGCGACCTGAGACCAAGGTGGATAATGATGAGCTGAAAGCTGTAGTGGAAGTGAACCCATCTCAACCTGCGTGTGAATTAGCAGCAAGGTTTGATGTTACTGTTCCAACAATATTGGACCATTTGGAACAAATCAGCAAGGTAAAGAAGCTGGATAGGTGGGTACCACATGCTTTATATATTTTGTCCAATTTTATAAATGTTTTTGGCAGAAAGATAATTTACATAGCAGTTAATCTTTCACAGATAGTAGTGAGACTTCATGTAAGTTTTGATTAAACAATATCGGACCATTTGAAACAAATGGACAAGCTAAAGAAGCTGGATAGATGGGTTCCACATGAATTAAATGAGTGTCAGAAGAGAAGTCTTCTCGAACCTTGCCTTTCTTTGTTGTCATGACATAAAAGTGAACCATTTCTACACTGTATTATTATGTGTGATGAAAATTGTATTCTTTTTGACAATTGCAAGCATCTGGCACAATGATTGGGTAAGGATGAAGTACTGAAACACAGTCCCAAACTGAATATTCATCAAAAAAACCAAAAAAGCCAATGATGCCTGTTTGGTGGTCCAACGCTAGTATTATCCACTACAGCTTCATAAAACCTGGTCAGTCTATTACAGTGGATGTCTATGGCAGCCAATTGGACAAAATGATGAGGATGCTTGTGATTAAGCAGCTGAGATTCGTCAATAGAGACAGGCCAATCCTCTTGCAAGACAATGCTCGACCACATGTTTCACAAACAATGCTGCTGAAACTACAGAGGCTGGACTTGGAAACTCTCTGTCATCCATCTTATTCACTAGACCTTGCAACAACTAACTACCACTTCTTCCAGGCTTTGGACCATTTCTTGCAAGGAAAAATATTTGGTGTATACAATGGAATATTACTAAATCATAAGAAATGACAGTGATCTAGAACCTCTTATACTTTCCTGGATTAAACTTAATCCCATTATCCAAAGTGAGGCACCACAAGATCGGAAGAATGGGCTCTACTTGTACTTGCCATCAAACTGGTACTAACTGATCAACACTAGGGTGATCACGTGGCAGAAATACTCTCCAGGGATTAGGGGGATTTTGTGGGGGGCGGTAAACCTGCAACTAAAGGACATGGGGAGCATTGTAAGGGGGAAGGGCAAGCCTTTAACCCTCACTTGGGTGAGGCAAAGACATAAAGTGTAACCATAATGTTTGTACCCTCATAATACCCTGAAATAAATAAAT
>NW_012144079.1:453324-455340 GCF_000956105.1 Propithecus coquereli
GAAGAACTGAAAAGTTTGCACTAGGAGTCAGAAAAATAGATGAGAAACAAGGTGCTTTTTATGTCATTTTGATTTGTGAACCATATGATGTACTATGGATTTGAAATAAACTGAAAGGTTTGTGATGGTGGCATTATCCATTCTCAAAAAAAGCTAAAAATGAATGTTAGGTGTTCACTCAGTGGCCCAATCTATGTGACCCAGACAGGGCCTATTTTAATGACAATTGAGAGTGTTGTAAAATTGCATAGATCTCATGAAACAAAGATAATTTATTACAGAACAGGAGATACTCCAGATGTGGAATCTGAAGGAAATATTTGAAAAAGGAAGACATAACAGGAGGAAGCAGATGATACTGACGGATGTTTTGAAAAGGGCTGTCATATCATCCTCTAGTTTGGTTTCTACAGATGCTGTTAAACTAATTCTGATGAGTAATTTTACTTCAGCACTATCTTTGGATCAATAAAGATTCTCTGGAACGAAACGTTTCTTTCTTTTTTTTTTTTTTTTTACATTAAGTACAATGTCTTTTGCTATTTTTAAGGGAAAAAATTAAAATTGCAAATTCAGCTTTGTAGTGAAAGATTAGCAATGCAATTATTTTTCTGCTCTTAATTCATTAAATAATTAGGATTTTTGCTCTATTTTTGGTTAAGGCCTGATATTTTAATATGTGTGAAATGACAGATGTTTACTATATTCTTCAACTGAGTTTCATGATATGCTTACTTGTAGACATAATCATAGATTGTTTGGAACAAATATTATTCATAAACTTTTTGACTAGTTTTCATAAATTCATATTATTCATATTAAATGCCACAATATCATCTTTATTTTTTACTATTGCATTCCCCAGAATTTAGGCTATCAAGTTATAGAAACATTATGAAACTATAATGGGGCCAATCCTAGACATCCAAATAAAATAGTATTTTAATACATCATAGCATTCTCTCCAAATATACTATAGTTTAATTAAGATGTATAAAGACTGTTAGAAAATATTGAGTTTGAAATTAATCATTTTTCAAATAAAGATATTTATTTACCTTTTTTTTCAATTTTAGAACATTTTTATTATCCAAAAAAGAAGCCCCATACCCATTAGCAATCAGGCTTCATTTTTCCTCACCCCTCCTAGCCTTAAGCAATCACTAATCCATTTTCTGTCTTTATGGATTTGCCTATTTCGAACATTTCCTATAAATGGCATGATATACTGTAATATGTGGTCTTTTGCATTTGGCTTTTTTCACTTAGCATAATGTTTTCAAGGGTCATTCCTGTTGTAGCACATACAGGTACTTTATTCCTTTGTGTTACTGAATAATATTCTATTATATACTATGTTTTGTTGATGCGCATTTGGTTTGTTTTCCCTTTTGGGTTCTTATGAATAATACTGATACAAACACTCATGTACAAGTTGTTTTGTTTTGTTTTGTTTATTTCAGCATATTACAGGGGTACAAATGTTTAGGTTACATATATTGCCTTTGCCCCACCTGAGTCAGAGCTTCAAGCGTGTCCATCCCCCAGACTGTGCACACCGCACCCATTAGGTGTGAATATACCCAACCCCGTCCACTCCCCTCCCACCTGCCCTATACCCAATGAATGTCACTATTATATGTGCACTTAAGTGTTGGTCAGTTAATACCAATTTGACGGTGAGTACATGTGGTGCTTGTTTTTCTATTCTTGTAATACTTCACTTAGTAGAATGGGCTCCAGCTCTATCCAGGATAACACAAGAGGTACTAGATCACCATTGTTTTTTGTGGCTGAGTAGTAATTTTGTGTGGAAATAGGTTTTGATTTCTCTTCGGTATATATATAGGAGTCAAATTGCTGGGTCCTATACAGTTTTTGCTTTTTAATGTGTCCACTAGAAAATTTAAAATTACATAGATGTCTTGCATTATAATTTTATTGCAAAATGCTGTTCTAATCAAACAAAATTTCCAAAGAAGTTCTCATCCTGATGAGTAAAAAGGAAAATACTTA
>NW_012144079.1:455390-457813 GCF_000956105.1 Propithecus coquereli
TTAAACTTATTTACTTCCAATAAAAAGTTTGCTATAATTGCTAAAAGGATACTACATATCCTTTCTATGTATGTGATGTGTTTTGTTCTGGTTCTTTTTAAAAAAATTTTATTCAATCGTTTGTTTTCAGTAATTTGATTATTGTGTCATGGAGTAGTTTTGTTTATATTTATTCAGCTTAGTTGCTCTTTTTAAATATGATAATTTGTTTAAATTTGAAATATTTTGATTATCCTTTTTAAAATTATTTTATTTTTAATTATTGTGCATACTTAATAGTTGCATATATTTATAAGGTATTCTTTCTTCAACTATCTGCCCTGCTCTCCTATGATTCCAGTTTCACTTTTATTGGACAACTTGATATTGTCTCACAGGTTGCTGATGAACCACTCTTTCTTTCTCTTCTTTATTTTCTCTTTCTGTGCTTTATTTTGGATAGTTTCTATTTGTATACCATCAAGTCCACTGATGTTTTATTCTGCAGTGTCTAATCAGCAATTTATTTTACCTGGCTATGTGTCATATAATCTTGCTCTTTGGCCTGTCTGCTG
Organism: Propithecus coquereli; assembly: GCF_000956105.1. Lineage (NCBI taxonomy): Eukaryota > Metazoa > Chordata > Mammalia > Primates > Indriidae > Propithecus > Propithecus coquereli. The sequence continues at coordinate 455,945 of NW_012144079.1, forward strand.
ATTTTTTCTTGGAGGCAAGACTTTGTGAAATGTGTGGTTTTGAATGGTGATTTTTCTCTTTTAATAGTTTTGAACTATTTTCTGGCATGAGTTAAGTTACCTAAAATAAGTTTGATCTTTTCAAGGTATGGTCTTCCAGTTTTTCACTGAAGTTTTAAAATAGTCTTCTAAGGCCATCACATAGGCATAACTCTTCTGAGGACTCTACCTAATGCTGTGTGTACAGCAAAGTTTGACAACTCTGCCTGTTGGTAGCACAAATTCTTCACAGCCCTAAGTGAGCTTCAGAGAGTTTTCAAACTATCGCTTTCCAGTTTTTTACCCCCCTGCCTTCATGAAATTTTATTCCATGCATTCCAGATTGCTAATCAATCAAAGACTCAAGAAGACATGTCTACAGACCTCCAAGACATGTGAGTGTGTGTGCGTGTGTAAAACTCCCTCCTTTGAGACATTCTGCCCCTCAAAATTTAGCCAAATTCCTCACTGAATTCTCATTTTCGTTTCTTCAACTCAGCTAGATTGGTAGGGCCTCTTTGAATTCCCCCTTGGTGCACTGTGATCTGTAAACTGTCCTCTGAGTAATAAACTGGGGAAATTTTAGGATTCGCTTAGTTATTTTGCTAATCTCAGAGATCAAGTTTTGTACTGCCTATTGTCCAATGCGTGAATTTGGTTACTTTATATATTTTGTCCAATTTTATAAATGTTTTTGGAAGAAAGATAATTTTCATAGCAATTAATATTTCACGGGATAGTAGTGAGACTTCAGGTAAGTTTTGATTAAACAATATTGGACTGTTTGAAGCAAGTCAGCAGGGTAAAGAAGCTGGATAGATGGGTTCTGCATGAATTAAACAAGCATCAGAAGAGAAGTCGTCTCGAAGGTTGCCTTTCTTTGCTGTCATGACATAAAGGCAAACCATTTCTATAAGACATCTAGAGGAAGGAGCAGGGTTCTAAGGCATAAAACTGAGTAGAGAATTGAAGCAGGAAATTCTGGAAAACCATAGGATAACAATAAAAGGCACTTATGGATGAAAACAGAAAAGATAAATTTTACTTACTGCCCAATTTTTCATTTAAGAATACTCTATTCTATTCCATGTTTAATTCCATGGAGAAATCTATGGAGCATTCAACAAAGTTCCATAAAAAATAATTACCCCAAAATGCCTTTTTCCAAATTCTGAACTGCTGCAGGACAGGAAATCTAGGTTTGGCTTTAAGAAAATATCAGATTGGGTTAGTTTCTTCTCCTCCACCCTTCTCCTGCTGCTCCCTTTTGAGCTATGTTTTTCCTCTTCATAATGGTTTGGCACCTCTGTCCTTGCTGTCTCTTGCTCCTTGCATTAAAGGAGCCACATTTAAATTACCACATTTAAATTTATTTATTCTCTAAAAATACTTTACATTTGTATCATACTTTTGCAAAGGGCTCTCAAATACATATTTCATAAACTGAACCTCTTAGATAGATATTATTTTCATAGCTTCAAAAACCACATATAATATTGAGAATTCAGTATATGTATTCAAGGTTTCTCTCTTAAACTTAAGACCCATACATCCAACTATTTTCTAGACTCTTCTACTTAGACCAACCCAGCGTATTCCAAAGTGAATTCGCCAATTTTCCTCACCAAATTTATTATTGAAGACAATTGCCTTTGACATTCAAGACATTCAAGGAAAGGAAGCGTAGGAAGGGCAAGAATTTGCTGAATTTCATTATAACAATTTTAATATCTTTAAAAAATGCATTAATTGGTTAATTTTGTCAAATTTGAAAAACCACTATAAATAAATAATAGAAAAAGGAAAAAAATATTATACTCTGTCCTGAAAAACAAGCACATCCCAAATGGA
>NW_012144079.1:462053-462665 GCF_000956105.1 Propithecus coquereli
CTGTTGGTGCAGGGACCTCAGATGATCTCCTTAGCTGAGTCCTTCCCTCATGCCTCCCTCAGGCCTTTCCAAACTCACATGGTTCCAGCACCATGACAAACATGGAGAATTATTCCAAAGAATCAGAGTTTTCTAGGAATATGGGTCTGAGATGTAAGGAGCAAGACTTGTGCTGATCATTCCTCAACATTGTCTAGTTATTTCTACCTTCCCTTGCCTCCCACCTCAGAGGAAGAGCCAGGAAATTTCACTGGAATTGGTGAGACTATTGGAGATCTTGATTTTAAAAAATAAATAATTCTGTGCTGATTACCCAGGTATGTAAATCTGTGCATAAATAATTGTACATTTAAAATGTATGCATTTTATTCTGTATAAATTGCATCCTAGGGGTGTGAAGCATAAAAAATTACCTATCAGGTACATTGAACACTATTTTGGTGAGAGGTACATTAAAAGTCCTGGCCTCAGCATTATATAGTTCATCTGTGTGACAAAAACATACTTGTACCCCATAAATCTATTGATACAAAAAAAGAAGAAAAAATATTACAGGCTGCGATGAGAGCACACACCAGGAACAACTAGTCTGAACACAAAGATTCCAAGGTA
>NW_012144079.1:475020-476920 GCF_000956105.1 Propithecus coquereli
TTTTGGTTAATTGGTCATCTTAACAAAATGTACTGACAAAGTGGGATTAAAATTACATTATAATAATGTAGTATATGGAGCAAGAATTAGTATTTTCTGGCTTGTGAACATCATATTTCTAGAAATAAACCGGCTTTTACCTAATAACAATACATTAGCGATTCATGTTCGGTACATACTCAATATGTGTACCACAGGAGGCAGATAAGCATCTGGTAGAGTCCCTTAAACACTAACAGTAACAGAAGGAGGATGAGGATGACTCTCCATGGAAATCAGAAAAATTGGGGCTGGGGTTTTAGAAATGGATAGTATTTGAACAGGTAGAAACCTAAGGAAATATTATCCCAGAGAACACTGCGAATAAAGGAAAAGAAAGAAAACATGTTCCAAAAATCGTGAATGTCCTAGGTTGACTGTAGCACAGGGTTCATGAGGAAATATAAAATGGTGATCAAGTCTGGAAAAAGTATGAAAGGGTCAGATCATGGATGGCCATGAAGTTCTGCCAAGCTTTCAGTAATTAAATACACACACACACATGCAGACACACACACACACTCCTAGTAGGGAAATAACTTGGTAGTAACATGAAGAAGAAAGAGGCAGCAGAGAGACCAGTTATGTCACTACTGGAAAATTCACGGAAGAGTGGATAAGTTCCTGAGCAAGGCATTGGCTACAGAAAGGGAAACAAGTGAATTAATTTGAGTGATAATTTAGATTTAGAGATAACTGGTCATTATAGTCAATTTGTTTCAGGAATAAATAAGAGACAGGAAGTTAAGGGAGTGATTTCTGATTGGTTAACCTAGAGGACGGCGATGATGTATAAACTATGGCAGGAAACCAAGGCAGTGGCACAGATTGAGGGAAAGAAGACAATCGGCTCAATTTGAGACATTTTATGTTTGCTGGATGAGCAAGACATGCATTTTACACTCAGAGAAATAGTTGAGGGTGTAAGTCTGGAACTTAAGAGGGGGCCAAGGTTTGAGTCATAGGTCTGCTGGAAACTATTTAGAAAGTGTGAGTAAAATCAGTTAGGAAAGGACTGTCAAATAGAACATCAATCAATTTTAAATCACCTAGAAAAGCTGTTCCACTGAGCAATCATGACACTGAGAAATCATGACCTTCTCCTGCTAGCTGCAATTTTCCCAAAATTTAACTAAATGAGAGATGTGAAAAAAGAAACATCAAAAGACTCATTAAAGTAAGGCTTTTTAAATAACCCCTGCTTTGTTTTCAGGAATAAGATTAAAAGTAGAATTTTATTTTCTTATTTTATGTACTTATTTTTCTTTTTAGATGATGACACATGTGTTATCATTAATAGTTTCACTTAAATATTGAAGAACAACTTGGAGCCTCTAATAGAAAATACCTTATAAACCAAAATTGGGTTCATATGTCCATTCCGGAACCAATAACTGGCAGGCTAAATGGGATTACTCCTTGGATTATTTCTCTCTTCCTGGAGAAACAGAGGGATTTACCTCTTCAAGATATTTAGCTGTGTGTATTGGGCATGGGGTAGTGATTACCTGAAAAAAAAAAAATCAGGATTTTCTCCTACAGAAAGGAGGAGTGGATATTGTGAAGTAGTGTCTATTATATCTTGATGATCTGGTTGATCTGGTTAAATGAATAAATAACAACAATAACAATTTTCATTTCAACCGTTGTTATCTATGCATATCAGTACATGCATGTTATTATAAAAACATATTAAAAACATGTCAGTTATTCCTCCTTGAGTGAATAAAATTATAGAGGATTTTGTCCTCGGGGTTATTATTTTGGGTTAGCATGAATGATCAATATCAAAAATACACATATAAAAAATGTAGAGAATGGAGTTGAATACAAATAACTTCAGAAAATACATTGGAAGATG
>NW_012144079.1:476970-478538 GCF_000956105.1 Propithecus coquereli
GTATATTTAATTTCAAATAGCTCCACATACCCCCCAAAAATGAAATCTGCTTTGATATTAAAATTATTAAGGATCTAGCTTCTAAAGGGTCTCATAATCTTAAATTGTAAAAGTCTGAGTCTTGTAGCGTAAAGCAGGCCTAGCAGATGGATGGAGAGAACAATACACAAAGCCAAAAAAAAAATGCTTGGAATGTGATGGATTTTTGGACTTTGTGCAAACACATAGGGTGTTGCCTACTGAGGAGGCTGCAGAAAGAGAGAACATAATAACAAATCATTTTTTTTTTCTGTTTTAAACTGAAAAAAAGTAATTATCTAACAATGTGAAATAATTGTGAATTTAGTTGATAATTTTGTCAGGAGTAGTTCACTGTAAGTGCCCTGAGATATTTCTTTTGCCCCTATCACCTTAACTGGTCACTCGCCCAGAATGGGTTGTGCTTATAAGTCATGAGATGCTTCTTCCATGACTTTAGTGGCCTCTAAACTCATGTGAAATTTATATGTTTAAATCTTGTCCAAAATGAATCACATCTGTTTTTTTGGAAACTGTGGCCAACTTAAAACATTCAAAAGAAAATGAGAGCTAAAACTGCTTCATCTGGCTGAGTGGTGCTGAAGGAAAGGATATGAAAGGGCATACGATCTTAACATTATGGACGTTACTTTATCCCATTATGTTTTCAGTTTTAGTATCAGCGAAAAGTACTAAAACTGAAATTTGGATACACACTACCAAGTGGCAAAGCTGTTTCAATCATAATTGAAGTAGAGAGAATAATTGTTTTTCATCTTATAAGAAAAAGAAAGTCTTCATTCTGTGAATGAGAATTGACAACCAAAGTTTTCAGAGGCCCAACATAATGAAAGCTGTCATTAATTATTTAAAAAAAGCTTATTATATTAATACAAACGGAATTGTAATAAATTAGGCTGAAGTCATTTAGCTTTGAACAGTCCGACTACTTACATAAGTATTTTGGTTTTTCTTCTGTTTATTCCATATGATTCTTTGGATCATCCTGGTTATTTCCTGGTTCTTTCTTAGTTACAGCGTTTTATTGCATAGGGATTGAAGACTGAAGATAATATTGTAGCATTATATGAGTTTGGGTAGGACAGTTTGGCTTAACAAATATGCTCCAAAATATATAGTGGATCAAAAACAATGGACTATTTTTGATACCATTAATAGTTCAAGAAAGCGGTTACTTTTCAACTGGCAAATTTCATCTTGTGGTGGTTCAGGACCCAGCCTACTTCTTCTTGTGACTCTGCCAAATCAGAAGCAGAGTTCTTCATTTTTTTGCTTTTGTGCAATAAACCCATCTTTCACTCTGATAAAGACCCTTTCTGAGCATAATGGTTTTAGATACATACAATAAAGTATTTAGGGTTATAAAGGAAAGCAGTTATATGGATATAAATTTATCAAAATATATATATTAATAAAATTAATTTGGGATATAGTAGTAGATGTGCTTTTAAATTAGCATTAAATAACTACATCTAGCAGCACACCATAATTTTGAAATAGTGGTGAGGGTAAGTAATATTTTGAGATAT
>NW_012144079.1:483187-484379 GCF_000956105.1 Propithecus coquereli
ATGAGGTTAGGCCTCCACAGGCAAAGGAAGCATAGCACTTATGTATTTATTCAAATAAATATCGTTCTTTTGAATAGATTTCACAGGGAGATTATACCATACACCAAATTGTAAGTGATCGTGAATTGGCAAATGGGAAATTTTACCAAGAGATGTTGCTAAATAAAGGTGAGTCCTACTGATTTTCCAAAGAGTGGAAATGGATGCTGACAGCTTCTATTGTGGCATTTCACAGGGAGATTATACCATACCCCAAATTGTAAGTGATCGTGAATTGGCAAATGGAAAATTTTACCAAGAGATGTTGCTAAATAAAGGTGAGTCCTGCTGATTTTTCAAAGAGTGGAAACGGATGCTGACAGCTTGTATTGTGGCATTTCAGTCTTTCTGAGTTTAGTTATGTTTCAGTCTGAAAGGACAGTAAAATTCTTGACTGAGAAAAAGATTTCATAGAAATGAGATATCTCTTCCTTGGATGGCTTTTCTAAGATTAAAGATTATCCCAAAGATAATAAAATCATTGTTTGCTAAATGAACATAGAACTGAAGGTTTTTAAAAGCATTTTTAAAAGTAAAAATAAATCCATTGAGGAGAAACATGGTCATCAGGAAATGGGCATTTTTCTGTTTACATAAAATTTATCAGTGTGTAATCTGTATCAAAATTCTTGGCTTAAGTTTTGTTCATGACTCTCATCTCAGCAATTCTACGTCTAACGATAAGTCTAGTGGAAATAATTAATGATATGCACAAAGAATTACAGAGAGGACACTAATTTAACTGCTTGGCCTCCCCACACTTTAAGGCAGAGCCAGAGATAAAGACTTATATTGGTGTAGTGATATCAGGATGCAGAAATGAAGAAAGGAGAGACTGAGGGAAGGAGATAAATCTATAAGTGTCTGTTGTCCAGGTCCCTACACAGGACAACGGGGCCTTTACCCCACCTGGGATCCCCTTTAGAGCATGCAGAATGCCTATCAGAGCTTTTCTCCTGAAGATCTTCATCCAGGAGGGCTCATATCCCATTGGTTGAGGGCTATGCTGCAGGTATCACCTCTGTTCTTCACCCCCGCTCCACTCCCCTTATCATCTTCATAGATCAGTGCCAATTCTGATCATTCTTGGCCAAAAAGCAAGAGAAAAAAATCTGCCTTAGGAGAGATGCTGTCAACTTACAGGGAATTGAAG
>NW_012144079.1:484429-484821 GCF_000956105.1 Propithecus coquereli
TTCTCATTTAATTGGCACATCAGGTCATTATTTGCACTTTAATGACACAAAGGAGTGGCAATTGCAGCTATTACATGGAAGTCTCACTCTGATGCCACAGAACCATTAGAGGTGAAGTCAGTTATGAGTCATGGTATGTTTGTGGTAATTAAACTGTTCTACAACTGTGTCCTGCATGTATTTTGTTCTGTGTCAGGAAAAACTCAGAATCCAGAAAAACTTCCACCAAACAAATGTCATCCATAGTGTAAGACGAATCTGACTCAAACATAAATTTTTATCCTGAGGAAATAGCTCTCCATAGATGGACAAGTGGCATGATATAATTCCCATGATCATGGGTCACATCCTTGTACTAATGAGTGTATTATTAGATTTAAAATACTAATAAA
>NW_012144079.1:495320-496683 GCF_000956105.1 Propithecus coquereli
AAAATACACATATAAAAAATGTAGAGAATGGAGTTGAATACAAATAACTTCAGAAAATACATTGGAAGATGTTGTAATGAATTTGTATGGTATATTTATATTTTAAAAATGTAAGTTCACAAGGGAGGCATTGGTTTTGTATTTACTGGTGAAGGTACAATGGCTAAAATGATGCCTTACACACAGTACACATTCAATAAATATCTGTGGAATGAAAAAATATGAAATGAAAAAATGTAAGTTCACAAGGGAGGCATTGGTTTTGTATTTACTGGTGAATGTACAATGGCTAAAATGATGCCTTACACACAGTACACATTCAATGAATATCTGTGGAATTAAAAAATATGAAATGAAAAATGAAAAAATATCACCTTAGTTGTTATTTTTATTCTTCTTTGAAAACAGAGAATTTTCTCTCAATACTTTATTTCTGATCATTAGGTATATAATTTACTCTGATTCTACCATTTCCTTTTGTAATATTCTTTCTAAATTTAACTATGCGTGACCTTCTTACTTGTCCTTCAACTTCATCCAAAGTTCTGAGTTTAGTCATATTGGCTTCTTGTTTCCCTTCTTGGTTTTCAAATATCCTGGCAAAATTTGTTTTGAGTGGGTGAACTATGTTCTTTTTGATAGTCAACTTCCTTAAACACCGCTTTCTAAAAGAAGCCTAAGGATTCATTGTACTAGTTTTCAAACTTGACACAATTAACTTCCTAAAGTTAATTTTTGTAAGTTTGCAGACATTTCTATTCTCTTCCCTGAGGGAAGGGAATTCAATTTCATCAACTTGTGATTGTTTCCTCAAGGTTTCCTTCTGCTATTAGAAGCCCATCTAATTTTTCCCTATGAGCAAGAATCAAATCTGACATCTGCCCTGGGAAATTTTACCTTTATCACAGAAGACCAAGCTATGAGATCTCATTGCCTCAGAACTGCTTTGTCATCAGTAGTCTCATTTTGATACATGCCTGTCAACCCTTCTCCATCTTTATTTAAAATTGCTGTAAGTTGATTAAAGAAAACCCTATTAACATTCTTTTCCTGGTTTTGTGTTCCATCTAATCTACATTAGATTTATAACACAGTTATTTCCTGTGTTCTTAACATATTAAATTTAATCCAATTATTTCCCCATAGATAATCCTATTACTGCACCTTAATTTTGAATTTGTAGAGACATTAATTTCACAAATAATTATAAAATACTTTCTCTTTTCTAAGCCAGTCCTCCAGTTCCAAGTGCTATTCTACTCATTGTCCGGTATTTTAATAACATCTTAACTCTGGCCCTGAGATGAGACCTCTGCATATTCCTGATAATTCCATCAATCAAAAGTCACATCAGAGCATATTT
>NW_012144079.1:498375-509425 GCF_000956105.1 Propithecus coquereli
GGTTATTGTACCGTACAGCCAGCCTATATGACAAAGCATTTTGCAGCCACTTAAATATATTTCAGAAGAATATATTATATGTTAGAAAATTGAGCATAATATTAAGTAAGCAAAATAGATAATAAAGGTATACAGATCTTAATTGTTCATATATATGCATAAAGTCATCTGAAAATATATATTAACAGTGGTTTTTAGAGGCTAGCATGATTACGAGTTATCTTCATTTTCTCTTTTGTACTTTCCCATATTTTCTAAATGGTTTACAAAGATCATGTAGTATTTTAGTAACTAATAACTCAATGCAAAAGAAAAAAAATCTCACTGCATAGAATTTGTTCTATAGTTCCACTGTTTATGAGTCCAGGTTTTGTGAACTACGGATGCACTGTAAAATCTTTTCTCAACCAAATATTCAACATACACCCTAGTGCCCCATTACAAATTTGACTATCTATCTGTGATTTGGTGATGTAGCCCCAACTAAAGCCTCCCCCATCTCTCATTGATTGATCCTACAAAGCAATACTATGTGCTTAGAGACCAGCATAAATTTCAGTGTAGATAAGAGCATATTCACTTAATTAAATTACTTTTTCTTGATTCAGCCAGCAAAAAACAGAAGAGCCAGAAATAAAAAAAAAAAACAGAGTGTTGAGAAAAGTTACGCAGTTACCCAACACATTTTGTGTGGGGAAAATACAGAATTATTTATTTGCTGAGAAAGAAATTGTGTCCAGTATTGGAAAACTATAAAGGAAATTTTGTGGTTAGTTTTATGAACACTCAATGGCCATTTAATGTGGGTCAGAATCTAAAGTCACATGACAACACACTCATGTTATCCTCTCTGGTTCCGTTTCTGCTTCATTTTTATAAATATTCTCACATAATAAAGAACTGAGGGTTGAGAAGCTACACAGTTCATCTGAAGAGGTTATATGTAGACATGAACAATACTGAAAATCAAGCAGATGGCCCATGATTAAGTGAGTGAGAACAACTGGTTTGGGTAGCAGACAACCTACATCACAGCTAAAAGCAACAAAATGCAAGCTGTAACCTGCTAAGAAAATAACAATGGTAGGAAAGAAAAAAAACTAGCCTGGTTTGTATTAGTTGGAAATAGAATGGCTTTGCAGAGTGTAGACTAATGGTGAACTTAAGGGGAACCAAAAAGAATTAGATTTGGTGTCAGACTGGAAATACAGCTTAAAAAATCATCAATTAAAAAAAATAGAAATGAATACTTGTCTGCCAAATGGACTTTTTTCTGCTGCCACATTGTATTACTTTTACAGGAAGTTGACCATCAGTAAATCACCACTTCATGATAGAAATTTTGAAAAGATTCAGGTTCAGTGATTTATCTTGATGGTGTTATCATATTGGTAAATTTCACTTATTTATGGAAACCTTGAAAATTATGTTCCTTTGACAAGGAAATTTCTTCTGGTCCAAATTATATATTCATTTTTTCAACAAATATTTTTGCACATCTACAGGGTACCAGATAGCAAAATTGGCTCTGAAGACACACAAAAAAAGTGGAAATTTTTGTTACGAAATTTTTGTTACAAACTCCCAGAGGAGGAGATGATGATGTAAATAAAAGACATTATTGCAATACAATGTGCAAATGCAAAAGTTTGAAAGAAGCAGTAGAGCGTAGAAACTAACATGGACTCAGAAGCCATTTTGTCTGTGTTCAAGACCCTCTTTCACCACTCGGTACATGAATACTTTTGGACCAGTTACTTAAGCTACTTCTTCCTCAATTTCTCCATCTAGAATATGAGAGTAACAATAATGCATCTCCCTTTTGTGATCTAAATGAGCCTAATGAATCAATATATCATTTACACATATGTAAAGGGCAGAGTCCGATGTGTATCAGCCAAGGCCATAAAAGTAAGTAGCTGTGAATGAGGAAAGGAGCGAACACTGCCGGGAAGAATTTGTCAGGAAAAGTTTAACAGAGGAATACTCTAAAGGTGATTGAGGATTTGTAAGAATGAAGGATAAAAATCTGATCTGAAATTATTCTAAATCATAAATTTCATTTTTAAGCCAAAAAAATAATAAAATGCATAAAACATCTACAAATAGTCTTGGTAGGTGGGGTGGATATTTGTGTGGTGGGGGGGTTCAAGATTTTTCTACAGTATAGACAGCAATGTATATTGCAGCTGGCTTTTTTACTGGGAAAGACTAAGGCACAGATTAACTCACTACCCCTGTCTTTACAATGGATATCCACTCTGCTTGCCTCCAAACTTTGGCTTTCTTAATAATTTAATCTAATATTTTCAGTTTTTCAGATGTCTGGCTAGTATCTAGGTAAATTTACTAAATTTATTTCTAAAAATGTTTCTAAGATTACTAATGAACCATTTATTTTCTGGGGGACACTACAAATCTTTTATTAAATTTATAAGAGTTGGCCCCAAGAACCTCAAGTGAAGCTAATTAGACTGCAAGCTCCTTGAGGGCTACAATGGTGTGTTTTTTGTCTTAATATTGCACTCAACAAACAGCCACACTATGCTAGATACTGTATTATATGCACTTTAATCTAAATTAAAACTAGTTTCATTGAAACTAGACCTGGATGTGGAGTAGGTGTTAAAAGCATGTATGTTATATTGCATTGCTGTTTGGAGTATGTTGATATATCTGAGTATTATATTACTGTTATTTTTATTCAATTATTTCCAGTTATTTTGATGATTATGAGATTGGAGCATAGAAAACTGAAAGAAAATAGACCTTAATTTGGACCAACAGCTGGTGATTACACATGCAATTAATGGGGAAGACTGTTTACCGGTATTTATTTCAGAACTGATCACTGCCAAAGAAAATGGCAGTACTGAAACTTCACATATTCAAACAGCCAGATTTGGCTGCCATGAACTTGTGGCTGTAATAAATTTATTTAATTTTTTATACAGTACATTTAGAAGTCAGAATTTTTATAGGTCATAGGGTTTTATTTTCATTTGATAATAATTCTCTGGTTTTGATACATATCAAATGAAATTCATGGTATATATTCTGGGATGTAAAATTGTATGTTTTAAAATATATTTAATTTGTGTTTTCTCATAGTGTTGAGACATTTCAGTAGCTAATGGATACCACAAGTTAGTGTAATGAAGTCCATGAATAATTTTTATGCCATAGTCTGTGCAACTTTGACATTTTCATAATTAACCAAAGTCTAGGGATTTAGTTCTAGGTTGGTCTTTTGCCCAAGCATTCAATCCTTGCATATGATTAAAAGGCTGAATTTTATGTTTAAGTACTTGGCTTCAGTTCCTAGAAGCCATGCTACTGAAATCATTTGGTTTCTAAGCATTTCCTTGTGGAGGGAATAATTTCCATAAAACAGTGTGTTTCTTAGAGATGTTTTGGTTCAATATTCTACATAACATTATTCTTTTTATGCAACATTCCCTTGCCTTTACATGGTTGATTCTTCCTCATTTTCCAGATTTCAGCTTAAATATCACTTCCCAAACAGCCTTTCCTAAAGAACCTATGTAGCTTCTACCAGAACATTCTCTATCTGAAATTATTTTAAATAACTATAATATATTTATCATTTATGATATCTAGTATTAACCTATATTTTTAATATGCCCCAGATATATGTAAACTGCCAACTACTCTTATTGTTTTTGCTTTTGGTGGATAATTCAGATAATTGTTTATTGACATTTTGAGGTTGTTCTCTTTCCTGACCCTGTGGAATATTAGAAAAGATTAATGAAAGCAAAGCAAGTTTGTTCTGATTTTATCAGCTGAATATATAAGATCAAAGAACTTAAAAAACAACTAGAATTATTTATATTTAGTTACATATTCATGCATGTAAGAAGATTTTCAAAAGAACAAATCTTCAAAGCCTCTGATAGTGTTCTTTACCTCAAATGCTCTTTTCTTTTCTCCTTTCTCTGACCAGAGACTCAGTGCAACTGCTCATTTTCTCTGCTCCACACTCGGGCTATTTGCTCTTGGTTGTCACACAGACCTCTCAAATTGAGCATGTTTAAAACCGAACCCATCATATGCCCCCTAAACTCCATTCCTAATGTCTCCTCCTCTGATATGCTTTATATTGATTATTGGGACCACTTTCCACCACCTCTTTTGAGCCATGATCCGAAAATGGTATAGAAGCTTCTCTCTCTCAATCTGCTGGCCCTATAAGTCATCACATATATCTATCTATATATTTATGTATACATACACAGACATAGATTTATATCTCTCACTATCAAGCATATATTTATCTGTTTATTTATATGGCTGTATTGCTCTTTAATCACTATTTAGATTCATCTTTTCCTTCTCTCCACTTTGAGTTTTACATGTAAAAATGTAGAATTTCTTCTAATACTTGAAAGCACTCTTCTGTTCCGTGTCTCCAGAATGTTGTACACCATTTCATTTTTTTCTCTCTGAGATTGTCTCTGTGGTTTACTTATCCCAGTTAACTGCTGTGTGCCCTTCAAAACTTAGTTAAGCTATAGTTTCATCTCAAATGAGTTTTAAGACTTCTCATTTCAGGTGACCACTTTCTATCTTCATCAGTTATTACTCTGTATTTACTGGTTTTTGTTTTTATTTTTCTGCCTCTTCCACAAGGCTATAAGCTTAAGAGATAGATTATACTTACTAGATATATGCTATATCTAGTATATAGCATAGTGTCTAGTTCAAGATTTTTGCTCAACATATGTAGATGAAGGAAAAAATAGTCATGAAACCAAGAACATTGGCTTCTATTTGAAGAAATTTCGTATTGGGGAAAGGCGATGTAAAAGTGATTGGCATACAAAACTTCATTTCAGGTTATGCTCTCTGTGTGTGAGGAAATCTTCTAAGTGTTTTGCATGTATGAATGCATCTGACAAGTGCAACCATCCTAAGAGATAAGAACTATTATTAGCCCATGTCTTCATCTCCTCATCATTTTCTTAGCCTGAGTTCCTCTGAAAACAGAGTCTGAGACAAAGATTTATGTGCTAAAATTTTATTAGGCTATACAAAAGCAGGGAAGCAGAAGTTAAGGAAAAGGGAACTGGAACTAAAAAGAAGAGAGTCATTATGAGGCAGCATTAGTGAGCTGATCAGCACTTGGCATCAAATGCGATGGATCTGGATCTCTTTGGACCATATTTGAGAGTCTTGTAATGAATGCATCTCAGGATTATCCACTGACAGAGAGAACAGGAGAACTATCCATGTACTCATGTGTCTCATTTGTCAAAGTTTTTCCCACATTTATTTCTGGATTGTGTATGCACGGTTGTATTAAGGATCCCATTGCATTTTATGCTTTATCATCAACAGAGATGTACCAGGGAAGGAGGCACGAGGTGTATAGTACAGGTAAATGATGCAAGGGAAGTTGATTAGTTTCCCTCTGCAGCCATCTGAAGCCTATCCATAGCTCATTATTGCAGATATGATCTGGATGGAATGGCAGCCAAAATCCCTGGAGAAGGTGTGGTTGGAATGATCTGCAGAGATGCACAAGAAACGTCTGATATGTCCATCTAATAAAGGATGAAACCCTAATACAAATGCTGGAAGTCTGACTCCAGATTCTATAATCAGTGCTGCTCTTCAGCCTGGGGAAAGTGGCCCTAGCCCAGTGCTTTGGTGGGCCACATGTCAAAAAGACACACAAAAAATTAAATTATTAAGGAACACATGGATACCTCTGTTTCTGGCACTACCTGACCTGTAAGCCAAAACATCTGTTTCCTAGACTGTAAGCTGCTTTAGCTTCAGGGAAATGCTTCACCACATCTTTCCCTGTGTCCTACATCCAGTGCTAGGACTGAGACTCTGTGTTGTTGACATGGAAGATGGACACTGACTCAAAGGTTGGGGAAGATATGATTGGCTGAAGCACTTAGGCAAGAGAAAAAAACAAAGTAATCCTTCTCAATCCCTTCTCTCAGATAGATAGAATGACTACAAGACATTCTTATCTAATAAAATATCATTTCTCAGGAGTGTAGTATTTGCAATAGTTGTATATAAGGTGTAAAGGATATGTTGAAGTTATCAGTTCTCTACATGGACATCTGGATTACTACTGAATGTTAGAATTATGAAAAGCTTTATTTTTATAAAATTATTTAACAAGATTCAATTAAATTTTTAAAAAATTAAATTTAAAATTCAAGTTGTATATATAATCTAAGCTTAAAATTATTGTATTCATCCATTATGTAATGCTGTCCCTCAATTTTAGTAGCTAATATTGACTAAAATTTCTTTTAGAGGAAAAATACCTCACTAAAACACATATGAAAGACAATTTGATTTAATTTTATGTTTACGTTTGCCTTAATTCATATTTCTTATTGAAAATGATTCAACTCTTGTGAACTCTGAATATAATTAAATGTTATCATTTTATTTCTTTACATCATTAGATGGCATTAGAACACAAATTATGTGAAACTTTTGGTAATAGCACAATTCATGATTTTGTGGAAACAAAGGAACACATACATTTATGGAATATGTAGATAATTTATGAATTGTGTATATTTATTTCATACTTATGCAGACATCGCAGACCATCAACAAAATATCCAGCCATATGCAATAACAATTGCATTTAGTAATCTCTGGTATTTGGCTGACTCATTCATTAAAAAACCATAGATTTAAAGATATGTTCTAGTTTTTTATTATTCAGGCATACATAATAAAATACTTTATTTAACAGTTGGTTAGCCAGAAATATAACTTTTAAATATTGGGATATAATATGTGTGTCTCCCTTTGTACTCTTGCCTCAGACACCACAAATATTAGTTTTGCCCATGTTCATAACATTAATAACTGCTTCTACCCCAGCATACTTCACTTTGTTCTCCCCCGCTCGGTACAGAACGCTATTCTGCTCTACTCTATTCTGCTCTACACTATCTACTATACTACACTGCGTCCTTATTCTTTCAAGGATTGGTTCAATGAAGAAACTCATTCCAGTTAAGCAGTTGTTACTAAACTGACAAAAATAAGACATGACCGTAGCCCACCTAAGCTATTTGCACTGTGTTCATGCATCTACATATAAATATGAAAACAATTACAGAAGATGAAAACTAATTACTCCAAGTTATGGTACGAGACATTATATTGCTTTTAGCTTGAGAAAAGTCCTATTCTCATATTAGCTCCCTCCTCCGACTCTTCACAGGATTTCATTTGAGTCGTCTTAGTTAATTTCTCCTGCAAAAAGGAATACTGGTTTTGTTCCTCCCTGACTGAATAAATAGCTCAGTTAAGATGCCTGAGACTCTAAATTTCATAAGGCATTTGCTTATTATCTCCCTTTTTATATGACCAAATGCTTTCTGGACTTCCAGGAATTTTATTGGGTAGTGCTAAAACTATTTCCAAAGGATTGTAGCTTTACCATTTTTGTATATTCTCTTTTGAATGAATTTCCAGTAAGGAGCTTATGGGGAGGGAAAAGGTAATAAGGACTTGGATCATTTTACCTCAAACGCTATTCCATCTCTTTTTTCACTGTTGAAGTCACAGACTTTGGGCAGTACTATTTAAAGAGAAACTGATGCTTTGATACCTAGTTATTGTTTATGTTTTCCCCATAATTACAATTTAAGCATGTTATACTCAATAAAAGTTAGACTATAAAATATTCCATTCTTGATCTCCCTGTGAAGGCCATAGATGAAGATATGAGCCTGCAGTAATAAGCTCATTTTATAGCACAAAGTAATTTAAACATGTTCCCCCCCACCCCAGCAACTATATTCTCATTTCCATTTTCACCATAGAAATCTCCCAAGATGTAAATTTAGGAATTTTATATTTTCATGTTATGGAGATTTTATATTTTTTTTCTTATTCATGAAATTTATTAATGGAATCATTTTGGTATATTTATAGCAGAACAGTTGAGCTAATCACAGCTTTATGACTGGGAAAGTTTTAATTTCCTATATATGAAAACTAAAACAAAACCTCCCCATTTCTTCTTTGGTCCTTGCAAAATACTATTTGATTATTCAAAGACTCTATTTTCACTTACAGGTTATCAATTTGTTTTAACGTGTTCTCAGTTAAACTGAGAAATACAGAATGCAATCTTTGATATATTCTCTGAAGTTTCGTACCATTTAGGTCCATTCATGTGAGACAGCAAAGCCATCCGTGCATAGGCTTAAGTATTTTTAAAATAATCTAAATAGTCACTCAAGTATCCATGCCAATGAGACAAAAGATTGGCATAAATAACTAAATATTTATAAATAATCTGCTCTGCTTTCTGTGGTGGCACGGACGTATTCTTGACGCTAAATCCTGACGTGGGAGGGAGACCAGGTGTCCAGGCATGATAGATTTCTCAATGCCAAGCAGTTCCATGTCACAGAAAGATATTCTTCATGAACTTGACCTGACCCAGCTGGAGACAGGATGGCAGCTGGGAGGAGGAGCACCCTGTTGAGGGCAGAGAATCTCTCACCCTTCTGGCCTTCTGGCTGAGTTAGTTCTACAACTCATACTTTCTACTACAATTATTTGAAAGTTGAGTAAGCAGTCATGACATCCAGACAACATATTTCTTACAAAATCCTCTTTGGTGCCAGAGACCTATATAAAAATTTCTTACTCCAAGACAGGCTGATCTTCATAATCATGACAATTTGTGATACTCACTTGACCTTCTCAAGCTACAAATATCCAGTATATTTGTCCTAAAATATTAATAAAAACTTTCAGAGTAAATTAAATAATTCCTCTGAAAAATTTTAGGATATTAAAAATATAGTATGTATGTGTTGTTGCTTCATATATCTTGTTTACTTTGTGTTTCTAAAATATCTGAAGCTCTAATATGAATAATATTTACCTTAAATAGCTATTATTGCAGTTATCTAAAATGATCCCTTTATCTGTGGAGAAAATGACTATAGACAAATGGTTATGGTTATATGTCTCAGAAATAGGTTGTTCTTTACAGAAACATGTTTCTGAGAGCTGGCAGTCTCCTATTAAGGTCAAATAGCTTTTAAAGTCAAGTGGTGGAATTAAAGGACTGAAATATTTGGAATGCAAGTTGCTGCTTAGAAATGTACAAATTAGAATACTTTAGAAGAAACCAGCTGAAATCAAAATATTTTGATGAACTCAGAAGTCAAGGGTAGGCAACATAAAGTGCAAAACACTTGAAGCAGTATGTCCCTAGGACCAAAGAGCAGTTTCATTTATAAGAAGTCTGTAGAATAATATGACATTCAGCTCAACTGTGGGTAGATCATTTATGTTGTGGTTCTCAATGTATGATAAAGTAAAAATATTTTCTAATCCAGAATATATGGAACATCCCAGAATCTCTAGCTATTCCATCAAATATCATGAGTTCTGCTACACTGAAAACACTTTTGCTATACAAATATCCCCTCTCTACCTCTGTGATTTGCACACAGTAAACCCTTCTGCTTGTGTGACTTTTCCCTCTTTTTTCTCAGTCTGGAAAACTCGTTCTCAGCAAGAGCTAACTCCAATATGTCTGTTGTTTGGAACACACCTGACTTCTCCAGAGAAAATGAATTGCTCCTTCTACTCATTTTGAAACCTAATACTTTATAACATAACTATTTGAAACCTCAAATCTCAATGTTAAATCATGTGTTTCATGACCCCAGAAAGTGTTTATGTTCTTTTCTGTATTCTCGAAACTTTCACAATGTGTTTTCATGTAATAGGTATGCCTGAAGTACAGCTGTTGGATCGTTGCTGTGAGCCTGCGTATGTCCTTACCCTCCATCAATCCATTCCTTTGTCTGTGTCCCTACCTCCTGCTCTTTCCTCTCCAGTTCTCCAGTTTCCCATCCACACCTTCACCCACACCTCCACGGGAGATGACTCTTAGTTCACAAATACACATATACAAATCATATACCTTCATTTTTATAACAATGTATTTCTTCTTTGAAGGCCCTATTCCTCTAGGCGGTAAAAATTTAATCTTACTTTGTAAAGCACTACCGTTTCCTCGGAGGCTGCGTCTAAGTTCCAGTTGGCTTATCCATTGAAGCTTTGGGGTGGGGAAGAGATCCCACATGGTTTGCAATATCACTACGAACATTAGCCTCCACTGAGAAGACAGGGGTCTCTTCTGGGCCCTTTCTCCTCAGTGCCACAAGCAGCTGCTGATTTGTTCCTCTTATCTATTTGCTATGGCCCATTCAATTTTCCAGGTTGTCTCAGTGGCCTCTACAACACTTGGAGAGCTCAGGAAATGTTCAGCAGCTCATGTGCAGTCTGCAGTAGTGGAGAATTTGATGGGACTCTCTTCAATTCTTTATCACTCTGCGCTACCTCTAGGAGCACAGACACCATCCCACTGTTCCCTATGTTCTCCTAATGAATGCAAGAATGTTCTGAGGCTCCTCCACTCTCACCCACCCAGAATCAATATGCAGGTATTTCAGGCTTTTTTTCCCCCTTCACCATGCTGGCTGGAAGAGTGAGAGTGGCTTGAAGGAGAATGCTGAGATTTCAACTATGGAAAGAGTCTTCCCACTCAAGAATGGGCTGTACAGATCCTCTTCTGTAATTACCTGGGGTCCTGTTAGCAGTTGGTCCTGGCCAGAGAGGGTGAGAACTCAATGCCTTTTAGGGATATACCAGCGTGAGAGTATTCATTTCTTTCCTGACTTGTTTTCTTCCTGTAGGAAAAGAGAAAGCTTGAGAAGGGAGAACAGCATTTGACTATAAACAACTATGGGGAGAGAGAAATTTTACCTAATATCTCAAATTCAAATGTCATTCAACACACACACACACACACACACACACACACACACACACACATATACACACACACTATAATATGATTTTAGTTATAGTCATTCGGTATATTCAATTATATCAATGGTATTCAAGCATTTTGATCATGCAAATTCATCCATATTCAATTTTGAGCACACACTCATAAAATATTTATGTTTATTCATAGGTGATATATGGGTATTACTGTTCT
>NW_012144079.1:510575-517634 GCF_000956105.1 Propithecus coquereli
ATAAAAATAAAAAATTAAAAGTAAGGCCTAGAAAGTGCTGCATTTTTGAGCAAAATGTTTGCACCAATTAGAAGGTTTTCATAGAGATCCATCATCCCAGGGTAAGAAAAAGTACCTGGAAAGAACAAAGTGTAACATTCCTGAGAACTCCTCAATTTTAACCAAATCATTGACTGTATCTTCTACAAATTCAAGAGCATGTTTGTGAGAGCAGCGTGTATTTATTCCAGATATAAATCCTTCAAGAAATCAGCCATGTGCCCATTATACCCATGGGGATATAACTGACTAATACTTTGTATAGAAACAACCAAAGTAAGTGTTTTTGAAAGAGAGAGCACAAATTCACACCTAATTCCAAAGATACACTTTTATTTCATTCCTTCAAACAAATTATAACTCATGAGAATGAAAATTAAATATTCCAGAGTAGAGTAAAAATAATATCACATTGCTTTTTTCCTGTCAAAAGCCTGAGTAGACTTGCGCAGCTGTGGGGAAAAAAAAAAAAAGGCGTTCAAAGATTCTCAACAGGCATGCTTCAATAAGACATCCTACTGTTCTAGAAAATGCCTCAGCAGAAAGGTCAGTTTTTAAGAATTCATTCAAAGGAATAAGCCAAACTTAAAAGAAATTTGTCTGGAATCCTAGGTAACCTTACTTCGCCCCTTCGGAGTTGATTCTGTTTCACGTCAGAGACACACCAGATAAGTGTATGTGAAAGGAAAGGGTGATTCGAGCTTTCGGGGCTGACCGTCACAGCCATTCTTAGCTACATTTTCTCCGTTGTCAACACTTCAAATAGGAGCCATGATATGGATATTGCCAGTGAGAGATTTGGAAAATGTACATCAATGACGCGCTCCCCTCCCCTCCTCCACTCCTGCTCTCCTCCCCGCCAGAGTACATCAGAGCTTATGATCAAGAGAAAGTGTGGGCAAATTAAGAGTCCCCTACCTGCCTCACAGTTACATAATGGCACAGTTATTCAATGGCATCCTGGCATTTTCCAACAAAACCTTTGGCAGTAAGTGTTAATTTAGCATCCCAACTCCAGAAAGAAGGTTAGGGAATTTTAAATACAAGGCATCTACCAACAAGTGTTCTGAATATTCATAAGATTTTCTTTGAATATTCTGATGTCTACAAGTGTAGTAGGTAACAAACTAGAATTGTGTGCTGATTTTAAAATGTCAAGAAAAAAGGAAAGACCAAGTTTCCGCCATATAGCAATATCATGCTCCAAAAGAAAACACATTGTTCTGATTCTAAAATCATCACTATTTCCACCACCACATTATGCCTCCTAGTACTACAGTGATGATTTTTCTCCACACAATAACAGATATTAGAAATTTGCCATGTGCTTTGCTGCTATTTTGGTTAATTTAACTATGAACTTTATGTGCATTATTGACTATGCAATGATAAAAATCTCTTCATGTTGTCTCAGGGCTCTTCTCTCGAAGTTTGCAGATTTTTATAAGCAGATATAGAGTTGCAGATATACGTACATGTGTATATATGTGTGTGTGTGTGTATGTGTGTGTGTATGTGTGTGTATGTGTGTATTCCAGATATTTCTACTCCTACCCTCATCTTTTCTACTTTCATACAGGAAAGAAAGCCAAGAGACTTCAAGAGTCCTTTCCATAAGGAGATGATATTTCGTACCAGGACAATTGTTACAGTCACTCACTGGCTCTGTTCTCTTTTTCACTCCAATCTAGCCAGCATTTCACTTGCAGACAAATATTTCTAGAAGTCAACTTTCAGTGCTTAATCACCTGATGAAGAAACTGCAATGAACTTTCATTTCCCACCACATTCTGTTCACATACGATCAGCCTGACTTCAATTTCTGCATAAATACTGTGCCACAATGTGTCTCACTATTTTAGAACAGTGTGTCTCACTATTTTAGAACAAACAACGCTCTTCCTGAAAGGATGGCTCTTTCTCTGCCTTCTCCCTTTATTGGTTATATTTATTCCCAGTTCCGTGATTTTGCTTTTGCTGCCACCCCAACCTGGATGCTCTCATTTTGCTTTTGAACTGTTTAAATAAAACTATTATTAATGACTCACCTTTTCCATGAAGGCTTCTCTGAATTTTCCTGGAAACAGGAGCAAGTAGCATTTTCTCTAGAGTGAGTTACACATAGTTGATCGCTTCATTATTGGCTAAGGTTATCAAGACTATTAGTTTTCTCCTTCCAGATTTATAATAACTTTTTGGTGGGAACATGCTCAGCTAATAATTATGTTGTTGTTTTAGGTGCCTGCTACTGGCTACATAATTAGGAGGACCTCCATATGCATTTTGTTTTAGCAAAGATGTGCATTATTTGACAAGAAAACTGAAAAAAATCTCTCTCTCTTCCCCCCCCCCCTTTCTCTTTCTCTCTCTCCCCTCAATGAATTGCACAAATTTGGGAGTCAGGCAGAAAAAAGCTACCCATGTAATTTCAGATAAGTTACTGACTAGTTACTAACTAGTTACTGAAACACTCTAAGCCTCAATTTCCCTTTATAGATTATAGGAATAGAGTCTACTCATAGTTTATGTGGGAGTAAATAACACAACATATGTGAGGTCATTAATATTATTCCTGGCCTGTCGTAAATACTTATTCAATGGTATTTTTTCTAATTAAGAAGAGAGAATCAGTCTAATGATTAAAAGAACAAATCTTAAGAAACATACAAACCTGGCTTCAAATTCTAGCTCTATCATTTACTAATTTTCAAAGGACTCTTAACCCCTATGTTCCTTATTTTTCTCATTTCCAAAATTTGGATAATACTTTCTGCAAAACAAAAAGTTGGGAAGACTGAATGGGTAATAAAGATGTGACCAATATGTCAACAAGCATGATGAGTGTGCACTGCAATCACTGAATACAATTTAATGGGATAGTGGGAGAAGATATAAACATCTCCTGACCCTGGAAGGAACACTCAGGCAGCTTCCCTGGCTTTTCCTCTAATTATTAGGTAAAAAGGAAATCCAATTATTACTTTAAATTGAAAACACATGCTCAATTCAGTAACCAGAACGTTCAGTCTGATTTAACAGTGAAAACCCCAAATCTGACTGAACTTGCAATGTAAACTCCTCAGCCAGCTGGTACCTGTTTCAGGGTGGAACTTCCAATGGTGAAAGGGCTCTGCCCCTTCTTCCTGCCTGATCACCATCCCTTCCGGTCCTCATATGCACTTCAGGATCAAAGTCACAGAGAGCAAGAGGAAATTCCTGGGTGGCTTGATGCTTTCTGGGTTCTAACGTACAGTTAAAGCTGGCAGCTCTTGGTGGAAGAGCCTCTCAGGTGATTACAGATGACCTCATGGTTACTGCTATAGACTGAATGTTTGCATACCCCCAAAATTCTATGTTGAAACCTAATTCCCAATGTGATAATATTTGAAGGTGGGGCCTTTGGAAAGTAATTAGGTTTAGATGACATCAAGAGAGTAGAGCCCCCATGACGGGATTAGGGTACATATAAAGCAATGAGTAGCACAGCACTCTCTCTCCACCAGGTGAGGACGCAGTACGAAGATAGCTGTGTGCAAACCAGGGAGCGGGTCCTCACTGACAACCTGATGATGCTGGCACCCTGATCTTGGACTTACAGCCTCCAGAACTATGAGAAATAAATGCTTGTTGTTTAAGCCACCCAGTGTATGGCAGTTTGTTACGGCAGCCCAAAGTGACTAAGACAGTTGCTTTAGGGTATTCCTCGAATGTTCTCTTTGTTCAGTCTGTCTTGCAGTTCTCTTGACTCCAGCAGATCCATCTGTATTCCAGGGTCTCAAGATTCTTGCCTCAACTCACACCCACAAGCTGAACATCCTTCCTTTGAGGTCTCTTCCTGCCCCCAGCAACCTCAAGATAGACCTTGGATGACCCAAGTAATTCTATACCGGGGCTGTCTTCCAGATGGCTCATAACCAGCTCTCATGCATCATCCTTTGTTCTGCCAAACTAGATCACCTCCTTTTGATTTCCCTATTTTACCGCTGCTCAAAGCTTCTATATTTTCCAAGTCTGAGTTGGATCTACACAGTGGGCTGTGGCTCTCTCAGGCATGAGTCATGTATCAGTCATTTGTGTCCCCCATAAGTCCTGATATTCCACACAAAAGAAGAGGAGGTGTTAGGAGATATCTTCACAAATCTTTTCTTTCTCTAATCCCTTTCTTAGACCCTTCATCTGGCTGAGGGACCCAAGACTTATGGAGCAGGTTCTCACTGCCAGTTCCAGTATAACCCTTCACATGGGTTGGGCAGGCTGTCTCATGCTCACTTTGGCATCCCGACATCTACCCTGATACCTATCCTGTTGTACCTCAGTCAAAACTGAGAAGGACATTCTCATTCTAGAATCCTGTTATTACTTACAAAGCACAGAACAAAGGTCGGCACCAGGACTGGCTACATAATTTGTTGGGCCCAGTGTAAAATGAATAGTCAGGTCCTCTTACTCACAAATTATGAAGAATGTCAAGATGACAATAGCAGAGCATTGAACTGCTGGTGTCAGTACGGGGTCCCGTGCGACAGCACAGGTTGCATGGCCGTGGAGTCGACTCTAGAACTAAACAGACGGTAGAAGTAGTCATTGCTATTAGTCTTTTGATTCACCTCCCACATAATACTGCTTCTCTCAGATGTGCCTGAGTGTCATTAGTAGCACTGAGATCCTTACTAAGAATCCATTACCAAAGACCCCACTGCGGTGCATTTGTGTACAGTTCAGAGCTGATTTCATGCTGAGACAAAAACCAGTCAATTTAGATCAGAGCAGACTTTCCCAAAATTAACTAGCCACTTCCCTGATAAGAAAATAGGGGCTCATTACTATCATTTGTAATTTATTTTTCCTATTGTCATTCAGTTGAAGAAAGCAAAGATGTGTAAAAAAGAGTGTAAATCCCACTCACCATACCAGAAAACTCTTTGTTTTAGCTTGGAAAAAATAACAACAGAACAACAAGACAGAAACAAAGAGTCTTGTAGTCAGGAATACTGAGGATGAAAGTACAATGTGCTATCCATAAAATATCTAATGCATGTTATTATTTCCATTAAGGTATTTTGTACTGAGAGAAAATAAGACATTTCTTGAAAGGTGGAGGTTTGTTTTTCTAATTCATGGCACAAAAGCTCACATCCCTGAGGTAAGGTTCAGCAGGAGCTCATAGAGTCAGCGTGGAGATGCAGACACTGCACATATCATCCATCTCTCTGACACACGCAGGGCCTCATTGTTCGGCTGCCAGACACCGTCGGCTGAGATGAGAATGTCACAGAATACAGAAAAGGAAGTGATGCCATTGGGCTCGTTACTGCTCTTATCTATGAATAGCTCCATAAAGCAGCTCTGGGGAACATTATTCTGAGATGAAGGAATGGAGGTTCTGTCCATGGCCATGATGATCCGTGCTAACAGTGAAGGGGTTAAGTGAACGATGCCTGGGGAATGTGGAAACTCTTATGTGAGAGCCAGGGAGTGAGGGGACTACATCTTTTTCAGAACAAAATTTTTGGTGCAGATGCTGAGTCATCAGATAAGCTGCCTCTCAAGATTGATGATATTCCAGCCTCTCCCATTCCTCGAATTCTAAACCAAAATGACAAAGAGTGCCCGATAGGAAGACATCACTCAGTCATCGTCGGGAGAGGCAATTAAGATGGCCATGTGTGCATAAAGATGGGCAGAGTACAGGGCGAGGAACACCCAGTTACAGTTCCTGCCTGAGGCTTCCTTGCTGATTGAGAAAGGAAACAACAAAGAGGAAACTGTCACAAGTAACCTGGAACAGGCAGACCCTATAAGGACAAAGGGCTTTGCATAGATAAACATAGCAAAGCAGGATAGTGTGCAATCATTTGAGGTTCTACGACAAGGAAAAGGTTGAGGCCAGTTTCAAATGAGGAGCATGTAGCGTGAGGTCAAACCTGTACCTTATCACCCTTCGCTGCCGTATAGGAGAATTATCTGGTTTACTGTTATGCTTTGGGATGCATGGTTTGACCTGTGACCTCGAAATCTGCATAAAATTGATTCTTCTTAAAAGGATCTCATACTATATAAGAATCCATGCTTCATCCCATCCACCCCCTGCCTTTTGTTTTAAACAGAACTTCTTTTAGGGAAGAAGACAATTAGTGCAAAATCTATCAGAAGGCGTCTCAACCTGTCCTGCAGTCTCCAGCCAGGAACTCCCTGGAAGGAGGCCATGTAACTCATTATTTGTTAGGCCATGGCCTATTTTTCCAGGCTGTTGTATAAGGCAAATCCATTGCCTCATTTCACATAGCCTCTCTACAAAAGAAAAAAGCAGACAGATCTTCCCAAACTCAGACAGAATATTGTGCACAGCCAAGTGGGCTGAAAAAACATGCTGCCAAATTGGCTAGCACAGCTCCATGTATCGCTCTCTTTCCAGAGTTTCAGCAACAACAGCAAAGATGCTGACCCCAAATAAATGCAAGAGAGGGCTCATATGCTTCTATTTGGACAGACCCCGGACTTTAAAAAGCAAGCAAGAAATGTTTCCATCAAGGCTCAATGCTCCTCAGAATTATTACGCGGGCGTCTGGTAACCAATATTTTAAAAAAATCAGTCTGAGCTAGAAAAACTTCATGTCAGGTAGATAAATACTGAAATGGCCCAAATCATCGCCACATACAGGACAAGTCAATTACACACATGGGAGGGTCCTTGGTCAAGTTCTGCTGCTAAGGCATTATCAACATTTCTCATAAGCACGTTATGATTATTGTAATCCTAACAAAAAATTAATTAATAGGTTATTGAGTGTTTACTAAGTTTCTGGCACTGGGATAAGGTTTTACCTGGCTTATCTAATTCTCAGCACAACTCTGAAATTATTCGGACTTTACGGATGAGAATACAGACGTTCAGCGAAGTCCAGACATTTGCTCCAGCTGACAGTGATAGAGGCGGCATTCGATCTCAGAACAGGCGGATTTAAAAGTCTCCTACCACAACCTTGCTTCCCATATCATTCAGGTGCCTTTAAAATGAAG
>NW_012144079.1:520240-522410 GCF_000956105.1 Propithecus coquereli
ATCTCAACTGTTTTACACTCTACTCCTGCTCCTTTTTCCTAAGTGCAGTTGGTTGTCAGTATCACCAACCTCTCTATTTAGAATCTCACTTATCCTGCCAGTTTGGCCAAAAAGCCCATTCTCTTTATCTTAATTCCCTTCCCTGCTTCCTTTTTATTACACAATGCCCAGAGAAAGTGTGGGCTACCTAAAGTTTAAAAAAATAAAAGCCAGATCATAACTCTATCTATGTATCCCCCATTGAGAAGTAGGACCTAGACCCTAATGTATTTGATATTTTAGAACCTATTCGAAACACAGTTTAAAGCTTCAGAATTTCTGTAGTCATTGAATAGGTTTACTCTGTAAGTGACAAATACAAGCACTATGACAGTTCATTCTAGTTTTATAATTTTAAGGAGGAAATAGTCATCATTATTTACTGTCTGTAATGACATGATTTGTGTAAGATAGCAATATGTTTTAACACATTTCATTGTGCTCGTTTCTTCTGTTATTGTTTTCTTTCTTTTGTTATATATTAGAGTGAGAAGTAAGGATCAAATTATTTGGAAACTTTTTCTCCTTGTGTTTAATATAAGATCACATTATACCTGAATAGAGCTATACCCTGCTTGTTAGTTAACTAGTAATCCAAAAGATGTTGATAACATAAACATTTCTCCAATCGGCTTCTTTTTTTTTTTTTTTAATAAAAGGGCAATTTAAAATAAAATAAACTTTGCTTTTGTTTTTGATATTTCAAATAATTACTATATAGATCAGGACTCAAAATGGTTAATTTAATTGAAATGTCTAAGCCCAATGCTGCCAGACCTTTCAAAAGTGGGTGGCTTATCCAGATACACAGATAATGGTTTAATAATATGCATTATCTCCTTCCAAGTTGGTACACTCGCATAAACAATGGCTCAAAAGCTATCAGCCAAACCGAAAGTGTCCTGGTGTAAAAAGTGCTGAATGCTTCCATTATGCATTATTTTAGCCGAGGTAATGAATATTGTATGATCCTTTAATGTCTATGTAGTTTGTACTATTTTGGTGTCTATTATTCTTAGAGGAACTTTAAGTAATGTAATGGAGCTAAGCTTAAATGCTATTTTGCTGTTTTTTGCTGTCATTATTTTTCCTTTTTTGCCTGCACTTTAAAGCGACTCTTTCCTGGGAGAAACACAAAGCATTTTCACTTACGATTTCTAATTATAAAATAGGTGCCTTAAAAATTGCCAAATATTTGATTCCTGGAAAAGGCATCATAAATAAGCATTGTTATAATAAGTTTTTAGATGGGAAAATGTAGGGATTATAAGATTAAGTGGTTGCTTAGAAATATACATATATATGTATATATATGTAAAGGGAAGGAAATTAGACATTAAGAACCTAATATGTACTAGGAATGGAGGTTAATGTTTTATAGGTGACACCTCATATTGACCCTCCTCCACATGGTACCTTTTCCAAGCACTGCACCCTTACAAAATCCAAAGCTACTGTAACCAAATCAGTTCAACCAAAATGACAGCTTCCTAGTCATACCTCATGCAGTCAGCTACCTTCCCTAAATTCGTTGGAAAGTTGAAGCAACAGCTATTGTTACTTCTTTCCACGACTCACCAGGGAGTCTACAGTTCTTCTGAGGCTCACTGAACTCAGAACCAATTCCACTGACATATGGTCCAGATATCCAGGAGTCCCCTCCTTTCTCTGGCCTTCTCCACCCCACAGTGGTTCTTTTCCCCACTTTCTCCCTTTATCACTGCCACATCGATCAACCACTGCACAAATGATGCTCACTTCAGTTCATTATTTCCCTCATTAACTGGTTGCTTTTAGCAACTAACTATAATAACAATGTTTATTCAGGAGTTTCAGCTTTGGGGATAGTGGATTAGTTAGAGTCTATGCAGTCACTTTCTTCCTAATCCAGCTAATTCATCATCTTGCTACACATGGTTGAATGCTTTTCCCACCTGATCATTGTGTGTGACCACCAGGAGTGATCAGTCTTTCCTGGCTTGACTTTATACATTTTCTGGAATTGGTTTGCTTATTTACTTTTTCCAATATTCATCTTTACTCAAGTATTCAGAAGTAGACAGATATAAATACATTATAAAAGAACACCTTTACAGCTTAACATTCCCATTTATTTTGAAATTAATAAAAT
>NW_012144079.1:522460-524626 GCF_000956105.1 Propithecus coquereli
TGACAGTGATAGAGGCGGCATTCGATCTCAGAACAGGCGGATTTAAAAGTCTCCTACCACAACCTTGCTTCCCATATCATTCAGGTGCCTTTAAAATGAAGAACTACAGGGTTTTCATCCTCATTGTTTTCATCAGCACTTACCATGTGTAGAGCTATGAACTTCCATGACATATTATATTGATATAACATTCGCTGTCAGAGAATTATGAATAAAAAGAAAATCTTTGAGATTATCAACAATAAAGGAAGAATTGGAACAGAATGACTGCACTTCACATATTTCTCCTGTCCTAGTGGTACTCCTTGCCCATCCCATCGTTGATCTCTCTCTCTCTCTCCCTCTCTCTCTCTCTCTCTCTCCCTATTTGTTTGATTGCAGCACTTCTTATGCCCATGGAAACACAATGTGAGGGCCGATTCCCATCTGCCCTCTTTTCTCATAGACCAACAGAGAGGCATTCAGACTATAGGGACCACATTCCCAGTGGCTGCAGGGCCTCTGGTGGTGGTCAGGAGATTGGAAACTCTATGCCTCAAAACACTTCATCAAGCCATTCAGCCGGTGGCATTTCACATAATGCTACATGATTAAAGACCATGAAGGTTAAACATTCTAACCAGACACATATGTCTACCAATGGTCTTTTGAAAACCCCCATTCTGGGGAACCATCTGGACATTCCAGGTGATCTCCATGCCTACTGATGGGAGCTCACTCCATTATACATAATAGTTTGGGCAATCCAGCAGAGAGTGTATTTGCTGGCCCCTTTTGTTTTAGCTTCTTTAAGAAGAGAGCCAAAGATTGACTTCAGTTTCATCAAAAGAATATTAAGTTACACATAAATAAGAATGCCATGGCTCTTAAAGAGTATTAGAATTTAGAACTTGTTCCTGAGCAGTGTAAGCATTCAGATTCCAATTGAGACTCTAAAGACTTAGAAACATAACTCAGAGAATGGATGCTGAAATTACAGAGGGGTAAGTTTCAGCTATACCCAAGGAAGAACTTTCTAACGGTAAAAACAGTGCAAGACTTGAATGAACTCCCTGGCTTCCAGAGAGCGAAATATTCATAAAATCAGACAGATGAGGTCTTAGTAGTTATCTCCCTGACACACTCTTTTATCAGAAGAAGAAAAGTCAGAGACTGACAACTTGAAGATTAGGCCTCGAACTCTTAGACTTCTGACCATAGGATTGAATATTTTCCTCAAAAACAAATTGGATATGTTCAGAGAGTAGAAAAAAAACTGTTTGGAATGTTGCAGTTATGATTCAATGTTTAGATAGAAGCAAGGGGTTGAGTATTATTTTTAAATTTAATAGTTTATGACATTATGGCTATCCACCTGGGATAAATGGTATTATATAAGCCTGTTAAGTGCCAATAAACTAGATAACATTAGGATTCTTTCCTCTTCCTAAGAGTAGTTGTGGAAAGAAGCATCATCTATGCTAAAGAGAAATCATTCATGATGCATCCAATAAAAGATCACTTCAGTAGACCAACATATATTGAACACAATATATTAATATATATTTATATGTATACAGGGATGTGAGTGTGTTACTACACAAAGTTGCAAATACAGAAACAAATCACAATGTCATCTAGATAACTTTATTAAATTGTCTAAATAAACATTGTACTAATGTTAGTGCTCACATCACTTCCCTTTCAGGAAGTAATTTTTTAATACATTTTTCCCTACGTAGTATAAGATCTTTCAAAGAATATTTATTTTTATTATAAACTGATTTGTGAGATGCAAAATGTACTTTTATAAAAGATCTCTGGAATGTAATACTTTATAGTGGACCACAACATTTATTGATTTAATGATTGAGGTTTGGACTCTTCAGAATAAACTCTGGAGGCCCATTTTGTGATGTACAGTTTTGCTAAGTAATAAATATAAAGGTCACTATGCAAAAAGGAGTCACTTTAGAGAATAAATGAGATTACCCAACAAACACATTACCATGATTCAATTTAATTCAGCCAGGAGTTTTTGAACTTCTATTCTTTGGCATTACCAGCCAAACAGTATTTCTCATTAATCCTCTGAAGGATCACTTAATTCAATATTGTTTTATTTCATTTTATGTGAACAATCATATGCCATATTAGTAGTCATGTATTTGATGATTTTTGAACAAA
>NW_012144079.1:528612-529772 GCF_000956105.1 Propithecus coquereli
TTCCAGGTCAGTAAAATAACTTCATTTTAATAAAAGTTTATATAACTTAAATTTGAAATTAGTCATGTAAAACGTGTTGCTCAGAATTCATTTTACTCCAATAGTATAATATTCACAGTTATCCTGAAAAGTGTTCCTTGATCCCCAGTAGAGTGATAAAGAAAGTCGAGCTTAGAAGTGCTAAGTAACAACAGGCCCAGGGAACACCAACTGCTAGAGGGAGAGGATTTGATTCCAGGCTATTCTGTCTCCAAAGATGGAAGTCTAGGTTAAATATAATTGATGTCTCTAATTTCTTCTACTCTTTTCTATCTCTGAGTGAATTAGTCACCATGTAAAAACCTCTCCTATGTACTCTCATCTATAAAGATTTCTCTCTTCTAAAATACGTTGAAGGCATAGATTCTTCTAGTTTGTTTTTCTTGTTGCTGCCATAGCTTCGAAGCCCAGATATGTTTTGCTACTTGACCAAAATGCCACTTAAGCATCTAACACTAATTTTCCTTATCATATACAGAGTGAGTTAAATGCTATCTAACCACTGTAAATGAATTGCAAAAGAACAAAAATTTTTGGCCTACCTACTCTTACTCTCTGCTCTTTTTTTCTTAAATCAAAACAGCTAAATTAAAAGTAAAGGCACTCTTTTTTTTTCTCCTAGTTTATGAATGTGCCCACTTGTAAAAGGAAGTAAAATATTACCAAAACCTTAAATGAAAAGGAAGTCAGCTGCCTGCCTATTGAAGATGGATGTAGCTGGCTCATTTGGAAGCTTGCTAGGAGGTATTGTTTCTTTTTTAAATCATATAAATTAGATCACTGATTATTTTGTCTGCAGGTGCTATCTTGGTGCTTTCCAGATGCTTCTGTTAGAAGGCAAGCAGAGATCTACAATTACGGAGTGCCCTATATCTGTCTTTCATGAGGGACAGTTAGAGAGAAAACCTGATAGCACTTGCTGTTGGTTGGGAATCGCCACAGAGCCTTCGGTTGCAGTTTCTAACTGTGGATACATCAGCAAAATGCCAGCTATTTGGTTTCTGAAAAATGAACTATACATTTTAATGTTTTCATTCTGCCTCTGACATAAGATTTTAAATTTATTATTTGTGAACCACAAGAAAGAATTGCATTTTTATAACTGTCCAGATAAATAAAAT
>NW_012144079.1:529822-530815 GCF_000956105.1 Propithecus coquereli
TAATTTGGCACCTTTAGATCTCTTACTAGGTTTAGAAATCTACTTTAGACACATTTCTTTTTCTGCTCTTTAAAAAAATCTCCATCCTTTTCAGGGGAATGTTTTACAAGGGACAAACATCTTGGTGCTAAACTGATAGGAGGGTAATTCTAGAAGTGATTTAGTTTATTTGGTGACAGTTTTTAAAGTCATGAACTACTCTTTCTCTAGTCATTTGCTTTATTTTTCCTAATGAGATTTTAAAATTCATTCTCATCTTCTTTTTGATCTCAGTGATTTTCTCTCTCCCCATGCTACATATTGTCATTCTAAGCCATGTGTTTCAATGACTATTCTCCCCAAAGATTTAGAAATTTGTGTTGTTGTAAGATTAGATTTTATTTAACTAAACCATAAAGGAACTTTTATGGTTCATTTGTCATCCTCCTCCCCTTTCCCTGTTTCTTATCCTACTCTGGCTTTGGGGAAAAGTAGTATGCTAATAAGGATTATAATTAGATAAGAATGCATGGGTACAACATGCTATTACGGACTGATGCTCACATATTATTCCTTTTTTGCCAGTGGCTAAAGCAGCATAAAGTGTTTCCTGGGTTTAAAGGTCCAGACATAAAAATAAACAAATAAATAAACATAAAGGTCCAGATATATCTGCTAGCTAACGGTATTTTCGGAGTGACTAGCTCCCCGAAAAAACACTTCCAGCCACTTCCCATTGCAAAGTAGTACACTGAAGATAAAGAAACTTATTTCTGTAAATCAGGTTGCCTGTTTCTTTCATATTTTGCTTTTCCTGTTATTATCACTTTATCCTCAGTAGTTCCAGTATTAAATTTTAATCCTTCATAGGAGCTTCAATATATGCACACAGATATTTAATGCCTCTGTTTTGAATAATCTTATAAAGCTAAAGTGTAATAAATTTAGTGCTAGGAATAATCAGGAAGAACATGTCAGACAATTGGAAAGCACTCACCTTGAGATCATACAGAA
>NW_012144079.1:533623-537484 GCF_000956105.1 Propithecus coquereli
TTAAATGATTATATTCTTGGATTGTATTAGTGAGTTCCACTAAACATGTTTAGCCAAATTTTAGGTGAATTATGACCTACTATTACTCAAGAACGATTAGTTTCAGGGCAGTTCTAAGAAAAGCATATTTCCTGTTAGGTTCTTGGTAGCTAGTGTTACTTAACAAATTACTCTAAAACTCTGCAGTTTAAAACAGTAAGCATTGTATAATACCTTACAATATGGGAGTCAAGAATGCAGTGAGACTCAGCATGGCAATTCTTCCGATACATATGATGTTGACTAAGGTTACCTAGTGCTACTCAGCTGGCAGATGGATTTATCTGGAGGGTCCAAGACAGCTTCGCTCACATGTCTGGTGTTTTGGTTGGGATGAGTGGAACACTGAGTTCAGCTGGGACACTTAACTAGAGTATCTATTTGTGGCCTCTCCAAAATGGTAGTCTCAGGGTTGTCAGATTTCTTGCATGGTATCTCAGGGTTTGTAAAGAGAATGTTCCAAGAAACAAAAGCTGGAAGCTTCCAGTTTCTTAAGACTTGGGCCCCCAAACTGGCACACCATCATTTCTACCATCTTTAATTTGTCAAAGCAGATTCCGGGGGAAAGGACCCAGGTCCTGCTTCTTAATGGGAGTTATTTTAAAAGGTTGCAATCATCTTTATTTTGTCATGTTTGTTGTTACTAAACTAAATATACCTATATGTTCTTAGCAATCTGGTATGGAGACATAAGTTATAAGACCCATTATTGAACATAAATCTCATATATCATACTTTTTATTTTTTTAAACATTCCTATTTCTATAATGACCAAGTACAATGAGTAGACTTTGGATCCCGAGTTAAGAAAAACAAATATAAAAAGAAATTTAGACAGGGTATTGGATATTGTCTGGGTATTGAATAATATTTTTTTAGATGTGATAATGGTCATCGTGGTTGTATAAGAAAATGTTTTTATTGTTATTTTAAAGAAACATATCAAAATATTTAGGAATCAATTGATATTCTTTTAGGGATTTTGCTTTAAAATACCCCACTAACAAAAATGGGTAGATAGACAAAGTGATTGTGGCATAATATTGGTGATGATTGGTGCTGATGATGTGCACATGAGGGCTTGTTGTGCTTTCTACTCTTGACTGTGTTTATATTATACATTTTCCAATAAAGGACAAAAAAGTTCTTTTGTTTTATTAATGTACATATTTTATAATTACCACTGACTGCTTAATGGAGAAACGTTTTAAAAGTCATAGCACATTTCTGAAGATAAAGCTCTTGTTGAGTCATTTTTAATTTATTATGAATAGATTGTCTCAGGGTATAGTTCTGGCTCTTGCCTACTAACAGACACGCCTGAGTCTGTTCTCAGCAGCTTATTTGTATTAGTTTTTTTCATTAATATAACATAATTTTCTTCATATGTATTTATTTCTTCTATCCCAAGTATTTTTTGAAAGCTTACTACCTACCAGACATGTGCTAGAAGCTAGAGTTTTGAACAACAGCAATAAAACAAACCTACTTACTACCTTTAAGAAGTTTGCAATATAGTGAGAGAGGCAAATGTTTTTAAAAAACAGCAGCTCAACAACAAATTTGCATTGTCACAAACTATGATAGCTGCTTTGTAGGAGAGATCACAGTTTTTGGAGTATAAGTAAAGTGGACCTGACTTTACCTAGGGTGGTTCCAAAGACTTGACAGAGGAGGTAATAATTAATTTAAATCTGAAAAAAAGAATAGGAGTCAATTGAAGGGGGAGTGAGTATATTTCACACAGGGGGAAGAATGTGTGCAAGAAGATTGTGACCAAAGGAAGCACAGTATGCCTACAAAATAAACTAAAACAAGGAATCTGGGGCTGGAGTGCTAAGAGCCTAGAGAATGGGAAACTCAAAGCACAGGCAGGCAGGTAGGCAGAACCTTTAGTTCATAAGAAAGAGTCTTCCTTTCTCGCTACCTCCTTCCCTGCCTTTCTTTCTCTCTTCCTTCCTTTTTTCTTTCCTTCCTCCCTTCTAAAAACTACGAGAAGCTATGAGAAATCACGGAGAATGATGTGTATAAAACAAAGTGACCGTCCTTCAGTTTGAAAAGATTCTTCTTACCGTGTGGAGAGAATATTTTAGGGTGGAGAGAAGCAGGAGTGCGTTGGATTCAGGGTGGTTACCGTAGGTGTGGAGACAGATTGAGTAAAATCTACAAA
This sequence comes from Propithecus coquereli, assembly GCF_000956105.1. Taxonomy (NCBI): domain Eukaryota; kingdom Metazoa; phylum Chordata; class Mammalia; order Primates; family Indriidae; genus Propithecus; species Propithecus coquereli. The sequence goes on from NW_012144079.1 coordinate 535,833, forward strand.
ACTTCTTGAAGGATTAAATAAGAAAATTGAATTGAAAGGGACCGAAAATCAAGTGTTTATTTTCCATCAATATCTATTATCTCCTGCCTTAATAACACTCATTTTAACCTAAAAACATGTAAGTATACCGAGCACAGTTCTAAATACTTAGAAAATATTTTTCTATAAAGTAGATAGGCTTATGGACAATTTTCAGATGATGAGTCTGGTACACAGAGAGGCAAAAATAACTTTTCCAAGATCACACAGTTGATTTAGTAGAATACGTATTTGAACCCAGGAAGAGTCTGTAAACTTAGCCCTAGACCATGTTAGCCCATTCAGGCTCACGGGTAGAGTTTACATTTCTCTGATTATAGCTCCCTTGCAGTTTGATGTGCTCTTGTGACTGGGCAGTACTGACACATGCCACTACTTGGATCATGTTTTATTCCCCTGTCCTTTCCTTTTCCCACTGAGAGATGATTGACATTGGAACAACTGCCCTGAACTAAGAAATGGACGTTGTATAATGAAGAGAGCAGGGCTGGCTGCCCCAACAACCTGGGACCACTTACTTAGAAACCATATGGAAGAGAAATGTGTTTCTGTGTTATTTAATCTACATTAAATTAGGGACTATTTGTTATATTAATAGTATTAACCCATCCCCTACTTAATATAAAGATCTGTCATAGATAACTCATCACTTTCTGGAGTGTAGAAATGGAGGCATGAGAAGCTCATTCAGTAAGAGAGAAAATGGAAAAGGGGGATGGTTTGGGAAGAGGGAAAGATCATGGGGTTAGTCATAAACAAGTTAAGTTGAGATGACTTTAAAGCATTCAAGTAGAGATGTTGAGTAGATAGCTGTATATATGGCTATGGAGCTCAAGAAAAAGATAGAGCTGAAGATGAACTATCCCATTGATACAGTTTTAAAACCAGCTTCACATCAAGTGAAAAAAATATATATTGTTCTGAAATAGCTTGCAATAATCTCAAGTGCTAAAAAGTAAGCTCCCTCCATTTTATTGGCTTCTAAATTTTATCAAACAAAATACGTTTTTAAATTATGAATGTTTAGAATAGATGATCCCATTTAAATCTTATATTTGTGAAGAAACACTTGTTCCTGATAATCTAGCCTCTGAAAAGCTAGTTAGTAATCTTACATCAGAAGAATTACCCGATTTAGGGAGATTAGGTTATTGGCAATTGTATTAGCTATCCATTGCTGCACAACAAATTACTGCCAAAGAGTGGCTTTAAACAACAAACACTAATTATTTTATAGTTTCCATGGGTCAGGAATCTGGGTCAATTTAAGTGGGTGCCTATGGTTTAAAGTCTCTCAGGAGGTTGCTGTTGAGCTACAGGGTTGCATCTCAGAACTCAACTGGAGCTCAGAGGTCTGCTTCCAACCTATTTGGGAGATTATCAGAAAGCTTTAATTCCTTGCAGCCCGAGGGACTCTTTTTTCATCATACTACAAGGGCCTCTCCATAGGGCTGCTGTCAACATGGCAGCTTGCTTCCCCCAGCATGAGAGAGAAAGGGAGAAACATGGCAGAAGGAAGGTACAGTCTTTTTAAAACCTGAGAGAAGTGCCATCCCATCACCTCTGCAGTATTCTATTCATTAAAGGTAAATCAGTAAATCCAGTCCACTTGG
>NW_012144079.1:537534-538289 GCF_000956105.1 Propithecus coquereli
TGTTTTCATTCTGCCTCTGACATAAGATTTTAAATTTATTATTTGTGAACCACAAGAAAGAATTGCATTTTTATAACTGTCCAGATAAATAAAATCGAAACACAAACCTCATCTGAAAAAAAGTAACCGAGTTTCTTTTTTAGCCAAGGAATTCTTTCAACAATTGGCCTTCGAGGGAACAGGATAATGTTTAACCCATAATCATGCTTTTAAAATTTGCCAACTGCCCTGTCCCTTTGATCACTCCAAAGAGAAATATGTTCTTGTCTGTTCGAAAGAGAACCAGATACAATGTGCTTTGGCTATAGTCCCTATGCTTGGTCACCAGATTTATAAATGAAGTTGTTTTATATGCACAGAAATGAAGGGGCTAAAAGCTATAGGAAATTCAAGGAATAGTACTTGAAAAAGAGTACCTTATAAAGGAATACTGTAAGACAAGGACTTAGAATATATCATATTTGTGACTCAAAGAAATTAGTTTGCCCTCAGAAATGTTACATGTGATGTTCTCTAATGACAACAAGGAAGAAACTGGCCATGACTATTCAAGGGAAGACTTTAGTGCTTATGAGAAAAAATTAAACTCACCAGGGACACTTAGGAATGGCATTGTGATACATGCTTGTATTTACAGAGTACTGAAGTGAAAATTCTCTTTGGATGAGCTTCAGAGAATGCTTAAGGGCACAAGAGTGTCTTCTCAGTGGAATACAATACACAGACTTAGACATTGTGAAGAATCTCTTTGAAAT
>NW_012144079.1:549939-552309 GCF_000956105.1 Propithecus coquereli
GTAGTTAAAATAGTAACCTTTAATTCTCAAGAATCTGCAGTTTGGCTGGGGCAGCTCTGTTTCAGAAAGCAAGTCTGTGAATCCAAGTCTTGTCCATATCGTTATAATCCATTTGGGGATAGTAGACTAGCTAACCAGGCATGATTTTGTGGTTGTGGAAAAGGCTCAAGAGGGCAGTGGAAACACATAAGGCCCTTTAAGATTAGCATTAAAACAACTCTTACTTTTCTGAGCTCATCTCTTTCTTGTAGCACCTTGTCAAAAGTTTGGCTACTAAAAGCAACCAAAATATGCTTCTGACATTCTCCCTTGCCCCAACTTTCATTCTGCCTATAATCACAAAATCACTGGCTACATTTTATAATTTTCAATTTTAAGTAAGTGGAGGTATCACCAAATATCTTACCATTGTATAACATAATGTGTTAGGTTGTACGACGCCTCTTCAAAGATGTCTATATCCTAATTCATAACACTTCTGAATACTTGACCTTGTAAAGCAATATGGTCTTTGCAGAAGTGATTAAAAAGGATTTTGAAATAGGAAATCATTCTGGATCATCTGGGTGTGCCCAACGTATTTACAAGTGTCCTTATAAAATGGAGCCAAGAGGATCAGAGCCAGAAAGAATGGTATAATGACACAAGCAAAGAGAGATTTGCAGATGATACTCTGTGGCTTTGAAGATGAAGAAGGGGACATGAGCCCAGGAATGCAGGCAGACTCTGGAAGCTGGAAAAGGGAAGCAAATGGATTCTACTCTAGAACCCATTAGGGACCAGCCCTACAAAAATCTTGAGCTGAGACTAGTGAGACTGATTTTGGACTTCTGACTTCCAAAATTGTAAGATGATAAATTTGATTTGTTTTTCGTTATTAAGTTTGTGATAATTTGCTGTAGCAGCAATAGGAAACCAATACGCATTGGTCACTAATGTCCCAAATTTGTATTATTTTCTCATCAATTTTCCAACCTCTTGTATTAGAGACAATACAAAAATTCACTGGGGAAGGGAGGAAAAAATGGCTGAACTGCAGGTTTCACTAATTGTTTCATCTAAAATACCTGCATGCTAAATATGTCGTTTAAATATGGCAAATCAAGTAATATAAATTTATGCATATTTAACATACAAAGGTAAAGAGTAATAAAGATAGTCAAATATTAAAAGAGAGAGGGGATGGAAAAAAAGAAAAATGTATGGATTTTATTATCATAGAGAACTAATAGACACTTTCCAAATTAATCAAAAAATAAGTGTTATGATTAGAGCAAAAGAAAAAAATTAACAAATATTCTTAAATATTAAATGCCTATGTACACATGCACATGTGCACACATGCACACATCACATACATACACACACCAAAATCAAAGGGAACACACAGTGAAAGTGTACAAAAAACATGGGGGAAATAAAACCCAGAAAACATAAGATAATGTGAAAATACAATAACAGGCAAGAATACACCACAACAATGAAAATCAAAAAGGCACAGGAGCATGATTTTATTAGCTAAGGTAGAAATCATGGCGAAAACACGAAGTGGTAAAAAAAAGTGGAGCTTTACAATTGTACAAGGTATGGTTCTCAACGAAGATGTAACAATTATGAATATTTATGTACTAAGCAGCATAATGCCATTATTCAGAAAGTGGAAATTATAGACTATTTAAGGAGTAACATACCAACCACGCCAGCATTAAAATAGTTACTTGATGTAACTCAATCTAGCAAATACTGAGCTCCCACTAAGCAGCAATGAGCTTTAAAAAATAGACAAAAACTCCTTCCTCCAGTAAACTTTTCATTGTCTACCTTTTTATAAATTTTGGACCTTGTGATTATAGTGTCTTCTCATAAAATTTAGAAAATTAAAATGGAGAGCTAGCATGATTTAGGGAAACAAACTGAATCCTGAGACACAATATTTGAGTTTTGGTTCAGGTTCGGTTACTAACTTGCCTGTGACTGTAGATGAGCCATTTAATCCCCGGAGCTTAGTTTCTTGATCTGTAAAAATGATGGGGTTGGATTAAGCAATCTTCAAGTTTCTTCCTCCTTTAACATTCTGTGGGTCTATGATTTAATACAGTGTTCACCAAACTGTGGCCTAGGAAAATAGTGTTGGAGTCTAGCCATTATTCAACCTTTTTATCAGCACTTCTGTCCTCTGCTTTCCTGAAACACACAAATAATGAATAACCGTTTCCCCAATTCTAAAATTACATAATTCAAATCATGTAAAGAATAAATATTAGAGAACTCAAGAAACAGGACCCTTTTGAAGGCATTCAAAACAAAATGACAACAGGAAAATTCCCTAAAATAATTACACCAAATTATCCTTTTAGACATCATAGAAAT
>NW_012144079.1:552359-554787 GCF_000956105.1 Propithecus coquereli
GCTATACCATTGTTTTATTTATTCTGCATATAAAATTAAATTTATATGATGAGAGTACGTAGGAGTTATCCTTACATGTCAGCACTATTGCCAAAATGTGTAGCCTATCAATAGTCATATTTAAAATTATTGCCCTACAATTTAAATAAAAATCAATTAAAAATAATTTGGTAGATAAAGTGTTAACTGATTAGGTAGAGTTAATTGAGTAGGCAAAAGATTCTTGAGTAGGTACAGAATTTCTCATGTTTTGTCCAAGATGAGCAGAAGAAATTATACCATCATTCTGATATATAATATCCACTATTAATTCATCCATTAGATTCCAACAAACATTGGTTAAGCCTTTATTATGCAGCAGATATTGTATAAGCTCTCTGTGGGATACAGGGGGATAAATAAAAAGATAAGTACAAAGATAAATATAAGAAGTGATGCATGAAGCACACTACAAATAATGTCGTGGAACCTAACTTCGAATAGTGTATAATACAGCAAGAGGGTTATTTATTTCCCAATTTGAAACTTATATTACTTTTTGGAGTTCAGATAAGAAACTATTAAGGGAATTTCCCTGCATAAGTCAGCACCATTCCTTTCCCTCTCCTAGAAATAATGTGAAAGACACAATGATAATAAACACCTCTCTAGCTACATATTCAGGGAAACTGGAAAGCAGAATTGAAATGTATGTATTGAGCAGGAGCTACATAGAAGAAATTACAGGGAATAATATGAGAGTTATAAAATTGCTCAGTTGTAGCATGTTTCAGGAAGCACCAGCAAAAGTATATTTCCTGGAGGCGAGTGGCTCGCTGTGAATTGTAAAATTCTACGTCTTCTTTGCATTAATGGGAGTGGGAATTGGTATGAGCAGTGCTGATGAGAAAACTGTCCCCCATCCCTATCTAAAATGGTTTGGATGAAAAAAGTACAAGTGGAAGGGTTAGGCAAAGCATATCTCTTAGAAGAGACATTTTAGCAAGAAGCAGTCTGGAGAGATAGTTGCTAGCAGAGAAAATGAAATTTTGATTTTAAAATCTAGAAAATATTCTGGAAAACATAATCTTGCAGAAACTTCTTACAAATAGTTGTCCAGGAAAATTCCAATTCATTCAGTGATGAATAATACAAAAGGGACTGAAATAGCATCTATACAAAGATAATATACAAAATGAAGCATAATGCCACCACAGCATAAAGATATTATCATGGTGCCTATGAAAATTGTGAACAAATATTTCGGCACTTATTGAGAGAAACTATCTCATGAAACAAGAACCTCCATGACATTGGACTAGAAAGTCAAATAAAGAACTCGGGTAAAGATGTCAAGGAAACAGGTGAGCTGAAATGGGAAAAAGTAGAAAAAAATAAATAATTACAGGAATACAAGAAAACAAGAAGACTACAAAGAAGAGTTGTTATGAAAAATGTAGCAAGTAAGATGGAGAATAGAAAAGTAAAAAGGAAAGATAAAGACTTAAAAATAACTTAAAGTGTTAGCTATGTAAATTAGGTGGTGGTACCTCCAATGTACGCATCATCGGCGACCCTGTTGAAAAAAGCAAAGCAAAACAAAAGAAAAAAAGAGAGAAAGGTATAATATTTTTAAAAATTCATGAAAGATTACAGAAGGACAAATACAGTATGATTCCCTTCATGTGAAATAAAGGAATCAAATTCATGGAGACAGAAAGTAGAATGGTGGATGGTAGTTTCTAGGGGTTGGGAGAAGAGGGAATGAGGAGTTACTGTTTAGTGGGTGTGGAGCTTCAGTTTGGGAAGATGAAAAAGTTCTGGAGACAGACATTATTGGTGATTGCATAACAATGTGAAAATACTAAATGCCACTGAACTGTGTCCTTTAAAATGACTAAAACGTTAGGTGCATTTTGCTACAAAAAAAATCATGAAAGAAGACTTGACTTTTCATAACAAAAAGGAACACCTCTGTGCCATAAAAAATTGACCCAGAGCAGGCCAAGACATATTCTATCAAAAACATTGGACATTAAAGATAAAGACACAGGCAAAATATCAAGACACTTGTAAAGGAAAAAACAATCAAGCTGGCCTAAAATTTCTCTCCAGAAATTTTCAACCCCAGAAGTCAGTAGAGCAATATCCAAAAGATACTTACGGATAGAAAGCAGGAACCAGGGATTTTATATGCAGACAAGCCACAGTCAAGTATAAAGTTACAGATAATTGTTTTAAACATGCAAGACACCTGGAATTTTATTCCCAAGAGACCTTCTTAAGACAAAAACTAGAAGAAGAGACTTCAGCTAATTAAGAAATGATTGGTGAAAACATCACAAAAGAACTGGCAGAAAGCATTGAATATACTTAAATGCAAAATAAATGTGCTGATGAGGGTTAAGTCAGAGTAGGCAAAGATATATTCCCTGACAATAAAAAAAAT
>NW_012144079.1:557602-571412 GCF_000956105.1 Propithecus coquereli
ACAGTTGTATACCTAAATTCTGTGTCCTATCCCTGCATCTTATACAGAGTAAGAAACCTCCTACTTCCTCAGTAACTTCCACACACATACTGTAGAGCTCTGTACAAATATGTGTTCAAACATGGTTAAGATAAGAGGAAGGAGATGAGGCAGCAGGGTAGGTGGAGCCCACTTAGAGGATAACGAATTCTGAATTCTCCTGCATTGATGTAAATGAGCAAATGAGAAAAACAGGCAAAGTAGGCAAAGTTTTTCTGGTCCGCCAGGCTAGCAGCCCTTCCTAAAGTGAGTCAATGCCCCCAGTATGAGAACCTACCATTTATTCAATGAAAATATTTGCATGGTCACAAAATATAATAATGATACCTTCGTTCTCCTATCCAAGGGGGATTAGATACACAGATTTTTTTTCCCTCAACAGCAAGAGAAGGATGACTATGACTTTTATAAATAGTCTTTATCTCAAAATGCAGATTGAACGAAGCTCCTCAAGCAAGATTGCAACAATTTGCACAATCTCCATATATCCTCTGGGCACATGGAATATACCTGGCTGATGTGCCATTTTGGCAAAGCGTCTTACTGCATTTCTTCTTTCATTAATCTAAGGTGTACTTTTTGATTTCCACAGGGACTTTCCAGAAACGGTGGGTTTCTCATCTAAGAAATGATAAAATGATTTCAGATCTTGCACTGCAGTCAGAATCAGCATTCCCTAAACAAATGGTCTCACATAGTCCCACTCCTATATGGGAGTTTGTACATTATCCTTTTTCCTTATACATAAAAATGTGTATTTTGTGATTTTTTAAAAAAATTAGTATCTTTTATAAAAATCTGTATAACTCCCTAAAATCATAGTGGCAGAACTGAAAATGTTTTAGTCAGAGAAGATCATGTTAATAAAAACAAGATCAAGTCAGGGCAATAAAACTGTATCTCCCTTCTTCATAAGTTTAGATCTGAAACAGCTGCTTTATCACATGAGCCAACAGAAGTTTGGGTGGCTCTACTTGGAGGAATTCTGTCCCAATTATCCTGAATTATCTTGAATATTATCTGTTTTGAATTTCTTACTCTTACCTTTTTTAATTTCCCATTACGGAATTTATTTGTGCTTAAATGTAGCACAATGATACGTAAAATATATCTAAATATTCTCTGTATATTTGTCTACTCTTTTTCTTGTGTTAAAAGACTATATTATTCCTGTGTAAAAACCTATTATAACTATATGCAAACCAGAATAATGTGGGATAATGTTATTAAAAGCAATTCCAAAAAATGCAATACTGCAATAATGATTTAACAAATGGTCCTTCTCTCAAGTTATGTAAGATTTTCACTGACTAAAAAAAAAAGTGCTTCAACTTGTTCAATTATATATTTTTTCTTTTTCTTGCTTTCAGCTTTCAGACATGACATAAAATTGAACTATAAAATATCTTCATTTGGATAAACAGCTTTGTAGAAAAAATGCTTTAAAATCATAATTTGGATTACTTGTTTTTGGGAAACTTAAGTCCTGCCAATCCAAAAACTATTATTTTCATTCCTGAGAAATAACTGAAAATAAAATGCTATTTTACAGTGCTATGAAAATCAGATAGGGGTTAATATAAGAAGCAAATAAGGCATTTTCCATAGGAGACCAGAAACAAACACAAGAAAATCGAACTGAGTGTAAAGATATTAAATATATTAGATTCATAAATGAATCATGACATTGGTCCACAATGGACTCAAACTGAAAAAAATATTGTGCTAGAAATAGTCTTAATGCTTTCTTATTTTCCACTCTAAAATGTCATAGTATTATCATATCAATAGGAAATTGTCCTGGTTTTGTTGCTCAAATATTATTTTTGTGGGAGACCTTTATGATTTATATTTTCAAGGCATTTTGGATTTAAACTTAGGCACTGTGGTGTTTTCAGAGGTGATATAACCTTTGAGACATTGCTACATTAATTTTTTTATCATTTAAAACCACTGAATATTTCCTGGGATTTCAGATCTAGAAATTAATGAGCTGGCTCAGCAAAATTTTCAACCAACAAGCTGTTTTTATTCCACAGGACACCTAAGTTAGCAAAAGCCTTCTGGGATTTCATATTGTCAGAAAGAACGCAGATTATCTGGAATATATTCATGTCAGCCACTGAGTTCATCAAAAACCCCTAAGGCAGAAGGTAATAAATACTTGAACCATCTTTGCCCCTGCTGTTGGAGAGGTGCTCTGGTTTAGACTTGAGATACCTTCAAATAGCCATACAGAACAGTTTTTGAGACCTACATAACTTTCTTCCAAATCTATTCATTCCTCATTCAACTGCTAAGTGTAGCACTCTGCATCATGTGCAATGTAAATATATAGAAGAATCTAATGGTCTATGAGCAGAGGTAATGAAAACATACAGGCATCTGGATAAATGGTGAAAACTAAACTCACCCAATCTACAGCCATCTTCATTTCACTGGTACCAAACCCCTGCCTTCTTACACATCTCCTGTTTTAGTAATGGCACCCCCACACCCAAAACAGGTAAGCAGGAACCTCCCTAACTCTTTCTTCTTTCTTTATCTCTCTATCCTTGCTACCCAAATTTTAGGTGAGAAACTAACCTCATTTTCCCCCCTGAATCACTGTCTGACTAGTTCCCCTCATCCCACAGCTTCTTCAAAACGACATTTCTAACATAAACATATGATCCTTGTCCTTGCTGATAACCTATAAGCTGATCTCCAAATTCTTGTTTGGAAGGTAGCCCTTTGCCATCTCACTCCTGACTGCCTCTTCTGTCTTAGTTCTCATCACTTCCCGCCATGCCATATAAGTTCTAGCCACTGTGAGGTATTTAGCTGTTCTCAAACTTGTATTTAAGCATGTGCCTTTGCATGTGTTCATCTATGTTGAATGCCCTATGCCACCCCACTGTATACCCTTTGTGGTTCGCTGTGAACTCTTGTTCACTCTTCATTCTTCTTCCAAGCATTTTTTTCTGGGATATATTTCATAATGCCTTAGATAATAATATAGCCATTTATCTATATAATAGCATCTGTTGTTCTGTACTTACAGCACCTTTCAACGTGATATTGTATTTGTTATCATATCTGTCTCACCACTAGTTTGTGAACTTCTTGAAGGTAGGGATAATATGCGCTTTTTTCCATGTTCATATCCTAAGTTCTTACCGTAATACTGGACACACAATAAATACTCAATAACTATTGAATTAAAACATAGACATAAAGTAATAACAAGACAGCATGTGGAAAATGCTATAACTTTAACATTTAATAATTATATCTAAGTTGAGAGAGAGTACATCAGCTGAGGAAATCAGAAAAGACTTCATGGTGTAAGTTGTACTATAGCCAAACATAGGAGAACTCATAGAATTTGCATACATGGAAATGGAAGGGAGAAAATGCTCAGCTTAGGGAATTGCATGATCAGTAACAGGAAGTTGGAAAAATATTTGCTGCATAAAAGTACCTGGCTTGAACAGAGAAAGAATGAGGGCAAGAAAAAAATTTAATAAATAAAGTAGAAAAGTTACCTTGGAGAATAGATTCTTAGAAGCATACATATCCAGCTTACGTTTTATCTCTAGGAAATAAAATATGCATATGTTGAAAGATTGTTGTGTTCACATACATATACACATACACATTGTATCAGGAAAAGGAATCATGATAAATTAAGTAAGAAAGTTAGCTTGGGAAGATATTATGGAAGTTCACATATAATTGTTTTTCTCTAGGAAATACGGATATATTAAAGTATAAATAAATGATACTGCTATAGTTGCATATATAGATAGTTACAGATATTGACACTAATATCTCGGCAAATTTACGGACAAGAAATCAAATAGTAGACTATAGACACAATGTAGAAGAATAGTTTTGATAACCTGAATTTGGATAATTGCAATTCAGAGTATATACAAAGTTTTCGAAGACACAACTCTACACAATTCAGCAGAAAGATATGAGTCAAAGAACCTACTGATTGGGCAACTTTTATCTATTATCTTGTGCCATTAATTTGCTTCCCTCGTATAAGCCAGGTAAGTGTACTAAAGGTAGGGCCCTTCATTATCCACTTTGAAACCCTATCATTCAATAGAGACCATGGTTTATTTTGGGTAAATCAACAAACACTGAATGGATCCAACCATAGCTGGAGATAGATGAGACTGTGGCTCACATTAAACTTACCTGTTTATGGTTTATCTTATGAAGGCTGGTCACATATCAAGTCCATACACTGTGCCTTTTGAAGACCTCAGACTATAGGACATAGCTTCGATGTATTCTTATAGTTCAGTCGCCCCTGCTGCTTAATCTTACTGCAAATGGAGAAAAAAAAGTGCCAGCTTGAGGAAGCGCTATCTTATTGTAACAGTAAATATACCACTTTATACTAAATTTAGTGAGCCATACCATGTTTGCCAACAAATTTTTCTTAGCAAAAATAGCAACAATTGTGCATTTACAGTTTCAAAAAGTACTGTATTTATTTTTCAAATAGTGAAACATAAATTTAGCAAACCAAGGAAATTAAGACACTGAATCTCTTATGCCCTCTTCGTTATGTTTTCTTTTTGTGGAAAACAAGCTGTGCTGTATAAAGTAACACCTTGAGAAAAAAGAAATACAAAAGTATGTATGGCTACCACTTTAAAAAAATTCTATTAGCTACTTTTATTTGCACATTTCTTCCCTTTTCTTTCTAAATGGTTTTCATTGTAATTTAGATATAAAGAGAAGTGACCTCCTGGAATATGCTAATCTTGAATACTGCCTGTTATGTCTAGAATAACTATTACAAAGCTTTCTAAAAATCCTTGTAATTTCTAAGGAGATATGGAGCCTGTCTTTTAAATCAACTATTTGGTTTACCCCTCTCTCGTTCCTCTGCAAATTCTAAAGTAATTGGATAGCATTAGTCAAGTAATTATCTAATTTGAATTTTTAAAATATCAGAGTTGTTAGGGAATTGTCTTTCTATGATGCGGGGCATTGAAAGGAAACTTGTGAATTACTATCCTTCTTTTCTGTGTCTATACACGACAGGAGCTACTGTTTCTACAGTTAATTCAGCCAAAGAAACCATTTGATCTGAATGTTTGACCAAATGACCAGCGGTTTGACTGAATCCACAGCCACCGTGGCTGTTCTGCCCATGCGTGTCCACACGGGCTTTGTTTGCTTGCTGGCAGTCTCTGCACAGAGAACACACAGCATATGCCAGGCAGCCATGTGTCTGAGGCACAGAGAAGGGAGAACAAAGCAAAAAAAGATTCCATTTGGACAGAAATGCTTTAAGCCATCCGACTGCCAGTAATATATTAAAGAGAGAAGAAAATGCAATGATGCTTGAATATACCCAACGGTAAACAACTTCAAGCCCGAGATTCAGATCACAAATCTCCCTCTGCCGCTGCTGACACGCTAAGCTTGAGCGTGGTTGCAATAGACAAAGAAACCTGCTCCAAGAGGAAAATAAAAGAGAAAATTCCCACCCTGATTTTAATCTATCTCATAGGAGTGTTTGAAGAATTGGCTGTATCAAAACCATTGTGTTCTTCTGTCAGAAACCTGTTCTGTTGAAGGTGAGCATAGGGGAAGAAGGCTCTAGAATGGCAAAAACAAGAACTCGCTTCCCTGTCCACCTCTTTCATCTTTATCTCTACCCTCCACTTGACACTTGACACATTGCTCACCACTTTCTTCCCCACAAACTGTGGAATACAGAGCACAGATGCTAATGCCATCTCAGAAGTGTTGGGGGCTACAAAATATTATTTTAGAAAGGCAACAGGATAGTATGGTTTCCTTAAAAAGTGAAATGGATCATTTATCATATAAATATGGTATTGCCTTTATTGCCTACCTCATGATTTAGGATAAATAAATTTTCTTCTCTGCATCATTTTCCCATTACTCATTAATTGAGCAGCTGCTATGGTCTAGACGGTATGCTAGAAGCCTGACCTTCAGGATTTTGAATCTTTCCAACAGTTCTACTAAACCCTGTTGTATTTATCTTGCAGATGGGAATACGGACACTCAGAGCAGTTAGTTAACTTGCCCAGGCTCACTCAGCTAATAAGTGTGAGAGAGATTTAAATCCAAGGGGATCTGATTCTAAAGCCTGTGCTAATCACATTACACCAGCCTACAACTTCATTTATAAATAAGTCAGTTTGCAAGGGTCTCTCAGGTGTCCTGTGCTTCTACAAGCTGTGCCATTTAATCAATTCAAAATGAGTCCTTTGGTGGAGTATTTTTCTTAGTGTTTCAGATATCAGAACACTAAAGCTCTTAAGCTGACTTAAAGGTAGGCTAAAATTCAAACAGGAGTCTACTCCAATATATATCTTAATGTTTGTCCCCAAATTCTATTGACCTCAACTCAAGAGAGTGTAAAGAGCTATATGCTTTACACACCCTCAAAGTTATTATGTCATCTTGAAATTAACAAAACGGACACAGATTTAAATGGGCTGTATCATCATAGGACTGACTTTTTATAATTTGTTTCTCTCTTTTGCTTGAAATGCATTTCTCTCTCTGACTAATCCCTTCCATTTCATCTTTCATAATCTAGTTCTGATGTATGTTTTTGGATACATTCTTCAATTCCAAAAGACAGAACTAGTTACTCCCTTCCTGGTGCTCCAGAAGGCACTATATTTGTGTCTGTATTAAGGCATCTTGCCATATTACATTGGATTGCTTGGATCATAATTTGTCTCTGGGTGTGCTTCCTTCAGGCAATTTGTGATCACCCAGAGAACACATTTTGTATCTTATTGACCTTTGAACTTCCAGCATCCAGGTCAGTGTCTTAAAATAATTTGCTATGAGGATGTAGTGTATCATTAAATGATATAATAAAGAGAAGCCATTAGAAAAAGCATATCTGTATTTGTGTGTTTAAAAGGCAGTGTAGAAAAGGAAGAGATGTCATTTACAGTGAAGGGACAAAGTTATATTACCTCTTATCTGGCTTTTAAGGGGATTTCGCTGAGCTAAAAATCCTATATTGGTAGAAAAGCCTTACCTGAGCTGCCAATACCATCTAAGATTATTAAAAGAAGGATTTTTAAAGATCTCATTTACTTTTTGTCATGCACTGCTTGCTATTTGCATTCCACTCTGGTTGAACACTGAATTGAGACGAGCCTTTATCACCTTTGTGTCTAGTCACGTCTGCTTCCTCGTCTCCCTGTGCTAGCACAGTGCTGCAGTACCAGGCTGTAAACACAGCAGCAAAACGGTTCAGGAAAAGGAAAAGGAATCAGAAAAGAGAAAGCTGCTTTGGCTCGTAATTGGATGAAAATATATGTAATGAAAACATTTCTATTGGTAGCAGGCTTTTTATAAATTCTTCTTTTCTTTATAATTAAATTTTCTAAAATGCAGACATTTGGCCTTAGCTATCTCATGGATGTACTATTGGCACCAGATCAGTACAGCTTGCTAGCCAAGCTTAAAAAGGAAAATATAATGGGAAAACACTGCAATTTTATAGTTCTTGTAAAAATGAGAAAATCACAGCCTGCACAAAAACCCCCAAGTAGTATGTCCCTAAATCTGCCCACAGAGAGACCAAGATATATATTTTCAGTTTTGAGGATGACCCTAGAAACCTATCTGGGGTTTATTTTCGTTTACCCTAATATAACTATAGATCCATCTCAGCAAACAGATGTGCAGAACATGAACTTTATGTTGATTGGCTCAGGAAACGGAATTGAGAATTTAAACTAATTTCCATTTTTATTATGTAGTATGACTTTTGTTTCTTTGTTCTCTCATAATCAGCTTCAGTCCTCTTGAAAATACCCTAACTGATAGCCTCTAACAGGGTTAGATTGTGTGAGCTGAATGTAGACTTGTTTATGGCTGTCTTGCCCAAATATGCACCTGACATACTTTCTCTCAGTGGAATAACAAATTGGATTTTTCCAGAGCAGGAGAGAAGTACAAGCTCCTTCTAATAAAGTAAATATAATATCACTTGTGTATGGCAGAATCTTTTTTTTTTTTTTTGAGACAGAGTCTCACTGTGCTGCCCGGACTAGAGTGCCGTGGCGTCATCCTGGCTCACAGCAACCTCAAACTCCTGGGCTCAAGCGATCCTCCTGCCTCAGCCTCCCGAGTAGCTGGGACTACAGGCATGCGCCACCATGCCCGGCTAATTTTTTCTATATATTTTTAGTTGTCCAATTAATTTCTTTCTATTTTTAGTAGAGATGGGGTCTCGCTCTTGCTCAGGCTGGTCTCGAACTCCTGAGTTCAAACAATCCGCCCGCCTCGGCCTCCCGGAGAGCTAGGATTACAGGTGTGAGCCACCGCGCCCGGCCAGAACCTTTTGAACTGAATTAAAAGTGCAATTTTGAGACACTGAGCATAGAAAACTCAGCATTTACAACCTTGCTGAAGAGGAGATTACACTCAGTTCCCAGGCAGTAGTGAAGAGGACTATGTCTGAGCATTCACATTGGCTCTTCTTCCTTTGCCCACCAAATCTATTTACCTCCCCTCTCTGGTCTCTTTGTGTTCCCAGAGATGATTGCTGTGAACTGCGTGTCCTTGGCTCTCCTGCAAGCTGACCTTATTTGGGTTTGGCCAATGAAAGCATCAGCAGGAGAAGAGGGGAGGAGGGGAGAAATACCTGCACTTACTCTCCCTTTACTTCCTGTTTCAAGGCCACATGTGGCAGTGGCTGTGTGCCTTTACAGTGAATGCATCCATCAGAGAACTCCTCCATGATCCTCCCTCCAGTGGTCCACCATAACTCTGTGTCTTTCCTGTGTCCCTTTGGCCTTTGAGTAGTTAAGTCCCACTAATATTGCTAGTATTTGGGTGTCCCATCAACTCTTGTTTGCTCTCTTATCTCTGCTCACACTCTATTTGGGGTTCTTCTATTAAAAACTTTTCATGTGAACTATCTGAGTTGAATCCAGTATCCTGATAGGATCCTAATGATAAAGAACACAAGCATTTTTTTCTTCCTTCCTTCCTTCCCTCCCTCCTTCCTTCCTTCCCTCCTTCCCTCCTTCTCTCATTCCTTCCTTCTTTCCTTCCTTCCTACCTTCTTTCCTTCCTTTCTTCCTTCCTGTCTTCCTTCCCTCCTTCCTTCCTCTCTCTCTCTCTCTGTCTCTTTCATAAATAATTGCTTGAAAAAAACAATCTACTAATTGGCTTCTAGTAGGAAGGTCATTATGAACAAGATTGCCTAACCTTTAATTTCTGTGGCAAAGATCAATGGAACATTAAGCGACTAAAGTCTACATCTTCTAAAGAAATTAAGAAAGCCTTCAAAAATCTCCCAGATTCCTCAATGAATCTACTAGGTTGAGTGAAAATAATTTCATTTTGATGAAAGCATAGAGGGAAGATTCACGATTCTCCTGGCTGGGACACAGCGTAAAGTTAAGTAGGAGGGGGAGAGAGAAGATCCAACAGAGCTGAACCTTCTTTAACTTAAAGTGGCAAGGATGGCTGGATTCTAGGACATCTCAGTAAAAGAAAAAGGTTTCCAGGAAATCTTTTTACCCAGAAAATAAGAAAATCTTTAAAAAATGGTCTGAACATGTTAGGAAAACATAGGACTTAAAGGGGCTCACCCTGACCAAATCTGGCCATTTTGAGCTGAAAAATGTCATGACTATTTTTAACATATTGAATAAAATGAGACTCCCTGAGTTCATTCTGAATTAGGAAAAGAATAACAAAACAAGAAAAAAGAAAGAAAGAAAACTCTTCTTTACAGTAGAATGCAACTAATACATACCATGATGGAGTTAATAATCCATCGTTGATAATCAATGGATTCTAAAATAGTGGGTGAAAATTTGATGAAGACGAGGACATTTCAGAATCTCAAAGAATCTCCCCACAAATTGCTTCTTAATTTCTAGGAAAATAACAACTTTACCATGGAGAAACCTGGCAGATACCACTGAAGGATGGCAGAATATGCTACCCCAATATATGCCGCTTTGGCATAAAGGTTATTTTGAATTAAAGGCACTTAAAAAAAACA
The DNA here is from genome assembly GCF_000956105.1 of Propithecus coquereli. Lineage (NCBI taxonomy): Eukaryota > Metazoa > Chordata > Mammalia > Primates > Indriidae > Propithecus > Propithecus coquereli. Next base: position 567,675 of record NW_012144079.1, read on the forward strand.
GCAAATGCCAGATGGGGATCTTCTTTTTCTTCCTGAAAGCTAGAGATAAAACCTCCATTTGAAAGACATCCTCCCTGTGCCAGAAGGAAAGTAGCATTCTCACCATCATGGATAAGAAGTTGAGATCAAGAGAACTCTGTACAAAAAGATCTTGTTAAAATAATTCTTATCTTTTTCTAGCCTCACCACATAGTTTAGTTACTTTTCCACCATTGCATCTCTTTCAACCTGTCAGGTTTTAGTCTGAAAATGTCAGTTCTTGGCACACCCATGGCAGATGAATGATCAGACACGCCAAAGTTAGGCAAGCATGAAAATGAGGTTTATTGAGGGGAGAGAGATAGGATTATAGAGCAAGAACAAGACACAGGTTTACAGAGCACGATACATATGCCACAGATGATGACCGGACCCATTGTTGCAGCAGGGCTAGCAAAAGAAAGGGCAAAGAGAGAGGTTGGCTATAGTCTACGTCTTATTTTTTAGTGCCTGGATAGGGACCTCCCTCGTGGATCAGAGGTCACCATGGAACCACTTTGATTGAATAGTCAGGAATCACATGACCTGAGCCTTAACTACGCATGTGGGTTCTAGGTCACTTTCCGGACTTTATGGTACCCATGCTGCTTGGCCTATGGGCTAGAGAGTCCTCTGCATTCTTTTGCAGCTGGCATGCTAAGTTCTGATTGGCAGATTCGTAGAGTATTCCCTCCTTTTCCAAGTATAGAGAATTAGGGTTGGGCAGGACCAAGATGTGGGCAACAGCACCCACTCTCATCCCTAGGAGACCTGGAATCCCTCACTATCTATCTAACAAACCTAATATAAAAGCATTTAGGTTTTGTCACTTCTTTGAATCTTCATTGCCTTATAAGGGCTCTTGTATCATGTAAAACTTATGTTAAATAAATCTGTATGCTTTTCTCCTGTTAATCTCTTTTATGTTGGTTTAATTCTCAGGCCCAGCTGAAAAACCCTAAGAGGCGAGAAGTAAAATTTTGCTTCCCCTACACCACCTTAATCAAAGGCTCTATCCAAATTAATATCACCAATGTTGGTAAAAACACTATTATGTGCCTCCTGATGTGATGTGCTGAGAATAAATAGTTCACCATTCTTGTGATATTCTTGTCTAAACTGAGTGAAGGACTCCCCTGTCAGTTTAGGGTTCTTGAAGCAAAGAAATCACCCTTACATTCATGTTGTTCACCTGACAGAAATTCCAATCTCATGTGCTGGAAAATATATAACTGCTGAAACATTATAAGGTGAAGCTAGTGGAAAGATTCTTTGAAGACCGTTGGCATGCCAAAAGACTGCCCTGAGGGTGCAAACATAAGAGACTGTGAGAAGAATGCAACAGGAAGAGAGGACCTAAGAGACAGTGACTAAGAAAGAGAACAGAAATGAAGGCAGTGTGGACTGACAGAAGATCATAGTTCTCTTAAGTCTTTTTTTCTACTAGCTTTGTATATTAATATTCCAGATGTTCTTCTTAAATATACTATTTTATTTCATTTAGAATCTATGGCAAGTCTATTAAACATTTTCCTTCTCTTATTTTTCATCTCTAAAGTCTTCTGGCAGACACATTTCAGGACTCCATTTATTCTATCAGATATTTAAGCTACCAACATTTTTAACTTGCTCATCATTTCTTTATTACGACTCAAACATTAATGTCTCATTCAATTCTAGAGCCCAGTGTTTCGTGAAATCCCTTCTTACATAAGTTTTGATATTGGGTGTCAAAGAGGTTTTGTCATTATTTGTGTTTCTCCTTTTCTCATTGTGAATGTTTCAACGTAATGTATATTATCATCCTAGTTTGGATGTCTAATTTTGATTTGCAACTCAACTGTATACCAACTTTGTTACTACAAATTCCAGAACACTTTAATTTTAGCCCATACCCTCCAGAAATATATTTTAAGTATATGTTGGAGGAAGTAAGATTTTCCAGATGTCTTTTTTTAAAAAAAATAATGAAACCACATAAACCATTGTGCTTTATTTCTACCTTTGAATTTAGAATGAGAGGTGCAATTATATATTGGAGGGCTTTGTTAGAAAATATTAAAACATTAATAAAATATTAATATATTATTGCTTGTACTCTCTAAATTGCTATTCTTGGCGCCTCTACTTAAAATGAGATCATGGAAATGTTTTCTAAACATGATTCTTTGATGTAAAAGAGATATAGTTACATAGTTTAAATATGTAAATACAAACATACCCACTTTTTTTTTTCTTTTATTTCGGCATATTATGGGGGTACAGATGTTTAGGTTATGTATGTTTCCCTTGGTCCCCCCCTGCAAGTCTGAGCATACCCACTTTTAGTAAGGGCTACAAACGAAGGAGATTTTTATATCAAATAGTCTTGAAAATGTAATATAATAAAAAAAAGACAGAATCCAAGACCTTGCTAATTGTATTTTAGTGTAGAAGCTATCTATAACTCCTTTATTTTTATTATTATTTTTTGTTGGAAACTGTGACACCTTGAACTAAGGGACTTTTCCATGGTGGCCTCCACATGCCCTTGTGCCTCACAGATTGCCCACCTCTTCCACACGACCTTTACCCTTAACTCTTCCTTCCCAAGAACAACTCTTACTTCTTCTGAGAACTATCCTTGACCAACTATACTCTGAACCTAGCGGAACTTCACCTTCCTGTCCTGCTAAAACCCTATAAAGCATTCCATCCTTCTCAAGTTAGAGTCATCCTTGAGAGCCTTCTCATGCCCAGAATTTTTGAAATTTTCTTAGGCTAATGGCATTCCAGTTCCTTTCCTTCCACAAAATATATAATATGTGTATGTATGCTGGTATATGCATAAGTGTATGTGTGTGTGTGTATGTATGTGTGTGCACACACATATAACAAAAGAATTTAACTTCCTTAATGTTTTAAAGTAAATGAAGTATTTAATGTTAATTTTCCATTTAATCGTTGTGACAAAGGATAATTTTTCCCCCTGTGTTACAGAAGGGAATGCAGGTTCAGGCAGGATACAGTTGGAAATGTGGTGTGGGAAAGAAGGAGTTCCTCCAAGCAGTTGGGTAAATGGCAATCCCAGTCCTTATGACAGGAAATTTTGGAGTAGGACAAGGTTTGAATAAAATGAGTTCAGTTTCAACATTATGAGTTTGAAGTCACTCCTCTTAGATATCTAAGTGCAGATGCAAATAGTAGATGTATGGTCTGAGGCTCAGTAATTAGATTACAGTTAGAAATCAGAAGTAATTAGATCACAGATCAGAAATCAAAAAAATGTGAAAATTGAAAATCTTGACCTAGGAGAAACACTACTATGGAATCATAAACATATCTCAAGGAATTTTAGGTCATGCAACACCCCACAGATAATATTTCAAAACTAGTCTCCATGTTCTACTGAATCTTCTTGCAATAGACACAATAAATGAGCCATAACAAAGAATTTGGAATTATTCTTAAATGAGCAGGCCTGTAACATGCTTAATCATTACAATTAACTTTCCTTTTCTATAAGTTATACAGATTCTCCAGGTTGGTACCTTTCCTAAATTGAGCTGCAATATTTCATTTCAGGATTTGTGAAATGATCATAGCTATATCTTTTCTAAGTTATGGACCTAAAACCGTATGTGATTATTTAGAACTACTAAATAAGTGATTATGTCAATTATTTTTCATTTCCTGTTTCAATATCTTAGCCTACTTGAAGAATGTGGCCAAATATTGACT
>NW_012144079.1:581397-584095 GCF_000956105.1 Propithecus coquereli
GATCCCATCTCATGTGATTACAGTTATTTCAGACTATAGGCTATATAGTCCTAAAAAGAAATGTCCAATAAAGTGTCCATTTCATAAATATATGCTAAGCACCATAATGTTGGCTCAGCACCATGTTAGATATTATGAGAGATAAGCATGATATATAAGAATTAATCCCTGTTTTTCAAGGAGTTCATGATCTGGTTAGGGAGAAGATACTAATGCACATGAACACATAGCAGTAACTTTTCGAAAATACATAAAGTAAGCACTGAAATATGAGACAACAACCATTCTTGACCTACGCTGAGGACTTGTAACAAATACCTGTAAGCATATCTTTAAGTTACATTTGATTATTCCTCAACTTGTCCAGTCTTCTGAGCTTACCCTTTATCATTTAACTAAAATCCAAGTTTCACCTCCATGAGTACAGGAAATCAGATCCTATCTCTGCTGTTTCTGAGGTTCCCACAATGTGGGCTGTACTTATACATCTAGGCTGTCACTTGTCACCTCTCAAATTTGACTGTAGAGCTGAGATTCTTCAGCAATTGTCTGTGCCCCTCCCATTATTGGTTCTCTTTGCAGAGCTTGTTCGGCAATTTCACCTCCAAGACATGGATATATACCCATACATTGGCTTCCCTATAGCAGTTTACTTGAGATTGTATTGGTTTAATGAACTCACCTAAAATTTTAACAACTGCATCAAGGAATTACAAAAAGTAAAAGAAATTTAAAATTTGCATAAAGTAGCATATCTCCTGGAGTCTATCAGCTATGCCTGTTCTTTTTATATCCCGAGGCTCTTCTATCTTTCCTTGGAATCTCAGACCCTTCTCTTCCTACTACCTAAATCTCCAACCTCCTTTCTCTTGTTTCTTTAGTGCAAATCCCAAAATCAGTTAACATGACAACATCTCAGATGTGTGGCTCTGCTCGGGAATGTAGCCGGAGTTTTAAATCATTGGCAGAGCCCTTTAAAACCTCTCAAATCAAACACTTCCTACAGAGTAAGCTCTGGGACTTCTTTACATTTGTAATTCTGATGCACTGCTGAGGAAAACAAAGACTTGTTTCTGGGCTTCTAATAATTCATATGACTAGCAAGCCTAGATAGGCCCTGAAACCACAAGAATTCTTTACATAAGCATCTTTAATGTTTAGCTGAGAAACAACCTAAACACTCTTTGTTGAATTCAGCTTAAAAATGCAGTAATATTTATTCATTTTTTTGACCTTAGTCACCCAAATACATTACAAAGCTACCTAACATTTCAACAATTGTTATGTATTTGTAACTGCTGAAAGAATTTACACAGGGTATGATACTTCCTGTGGAAAGAGGAATTTTAAATCATTATGCATTTATGATTCTAATCCAATGTTTTGATACTTACTTTTAAAAATGATTTCCACTTCTGAGAATTACACTGTCTCCTTCAATGACAAAGCTCAGTGTACCAAATTTTGTGTACTTTTTAACTGAAAAGTTTTGCAGTGTCCCATGTGTAATACGGAGGTCCATAAACAAACATATTTATTCTTTCCCTACTTCGTAGATTCAGCTTCACTTCCTTTTCCAAAATTAAGTTAACCAAGAGTTGGCATTAGAGAACTCCCTTACTTATGGAAAATTGAACTGTAGTTGTAATTTAGATATAGTAGAAAAACTATAAGGAAGTCATATTCTAAAATATTAAGTATGAGTCTCTTCAAGTATTGTGTTTCTCAGTTCCATTTTGACTAGCTCAGTAGGCTTTCTTTCTTTTTTTTTTTTTTGAGTTTTAGTGGTTTCTTTTTTTAAAGATAAAACAATTAGGAAGTGATACAGGTGATTTGATTTACATAGATGATAAGTGTTTAAAAGTGTTATCTAATATCAATTGAAGGAATCTGTTCTTTATTTAGATAAAAATGAGAATTAACTTATCCAATTAAGAGAAAAATGAAATTGAGAAATGAAACATACATAGGAAAACTGTATAACTGCCAACGTGGGTCCCCAGCAAGAACAATGCAATTCAAGTAGAAGAACTGAACAAAAGCACACTGGGGATGCCTCTCTCTCTGTTTTTTTTTTTTTTATTTCAGGGTATTATGAAGGTACAAACATATTATGGTTACATTTTATGTCTTTGCCTCACCCAAGCGAGGGTTAGAGGCGCGCCCTTCCCCTCTACAATGCTCCCGTGTCCTTTAGTTGCGGGTTTACCCCCCGCCCATCCCCCTAATCCCTGGAGAAGAATAATCAACTGTTTTAGGAGACTCAGTAATTGGGCACAGACTCATGGACGGAGTTCTGTGGCAGTATACTGGAAACCTCCTGGTAGTCTCACATTACTCCACTGTCATTTCTTCAACAAATATTTGCTGAATGCCTAGTAGGGAAGATGCTGTGCTGAAAGTTGGTGAGTCAGTGACGAACTAGAAAGTCAAGTATTGATCTTTAAGAAGCCTTCACAATAACAGAAGAGAAAATGATGACAAAGGACATAAATTAATTAATTAATTTAAAAAATAACTACAGATTATATTAAGTGCAAGGAAGGAGATAACAGTGTTATGCTAAAGTAAAAAAAAAATTGCATGTCCTTGAACATATGAAAAAAATCTCAACTTCAAAAATAGAAAAGAAATGTTCACTGCGTCCATCAGCTGTGAGTCCTGCATTGCAGAGGGGAAGGGCATGCCTCTAATCCTC
>NW_012144079.1:584145-586738 GCF_000956105.1 Propithecus coquereli
GTATATTGATTTATTATTTTCCATGTGTATATACTTTTTTCAATGGGAAGTTCCAATTAACTTTAAACAAGTCATCTCCTTTGCAGTTAATATTTTTTTTTTAAGGAAATTGAGTTGGTTGTTTCTTCTGTGAATGAGTGGCTCTGACCTAATGAGATTATTCACTTACTTTTCTACCAATAGAAGCAAGAAATAGCAAAGGAACACAGAAAAGAGACAGTACAAGATCCTGACCATAGATACCACTAGTTGCCAGCCAGTAACTTTCCTAAGCATCAAGTAGACATTGAGCTCATTTTTATGACCCTCAAATAAAACTGAAATTATAGAGTTTCGATTCATGAAAAGAGTCTTAGACTCCATATGCTTCTTTAATGCAATTAAGTTCCTGTGGTTTGAAAAGGATAAGTACCTACTGCAAGGTTTAATTCACATCCCAAGTAGCTGATTTATTCATCTGGTTGAATCTGGGTCAAGTTATTGAGACATTATCAACACTTAGGGCTTCTAAGTAAGCAGAATTTTGCAACTGAACTCACTTCTAAGCTTTAGTAAGCTCCACTTTACTGAGAAAAAGACTTATTTGTATTTTAATAGTATTTTATATTTTTCATTTTTTTTCTATTTAACCTGCTAGAATAAATGTCTCTCAAGATAACCTGTGAAATTCCAAAGCAAGACCATTTGTTTTGGTGTTGCAGGAATTTAACTTGTCAAAAATCATCCCTAAAATTTTATTAAAATTTTTCCAGGACCAATAGAAATAGAAACCTCTCCTTTTGCCTGTGCTTCCAGGATTCCGGTATGAAACCGCTGCCATTTGCACTGTACGCTAATGACAAGCTGGATGTTTGCATGAAAGCCAATATGTTCTTACACTGCTTTTTGAGACAAGTAATAATCAGTCTGTCATCAATGTCATGCTGCAATCAGGCTTTGACAAGGTTTGCAAATAACTTGAAAGGAATTGCTCATCCTTGAACACTACAGATCAAAACCAGACCTGAACAAAAACTAAAAGTCTGCTGAGCGTCAGCTGCACAGTCTTAGGAAACGTGCTGTGAATAAGCAGAACAGGAGAGGGAACAACCAAGTCTTATCCCTCCCCATCCTCATTTATAATTTTTTTTTTTTTTTTTGGAATAGAGCTTTTTTCAACTACCGATCCAGGAAGCTCACTACTGAAAACAATAATGTAGCCACCAGAAATTCCCAGCGTGACTGAAAGTACCACATATTATTCCTGAAGATGATTGGAAAAGCAAATGGCATGCCCATCTTGGTGTGGTTTGCTCTCTCAGTTCATGGACTACAGCAGGCAGGATTTCTGATCAACCCAGTATTCCCATAAGTGGGGAGAATGTGTGCACAAGCATTAAACCACCAACTGCTTTCTTTCTCTCTCCTCCCTCAACTCTTCCCATTCTGTAGAGGAAGTGAAATGCCTGTTACTTGTTCACTGCTATTCCTGACACTTGCTAATCCGCAGGCTTACCTGGTCCTAAGAAACAAGTTAAACTTACACATAAAACTTTGAGAACAAGATCCTTTAGAGAAAAAAAAAAGTTGTTTTTTTTTTTTTAAACATCAGCTGGCCACAGTTCTACTCAGAGCCTGAAACCATGTTTGTACTTCATGTTTGTATAAAAAGCTGGACAACCACTTGACACGTGGACTTAAGTATTCATGAATTATGCCTAACCCATGAGTATACAGTTGAGATGTGAATTAATCGTTGATTTTATTTTAGTATAAGGGAAGAATTTAATTCAGAATTATCTTTGTATACTTTACAAGGAACCCTGAAAATCAGGTGCTATTGAGGGGCCTAAAACATTCACAGCGAAGATGGCAGTAAAAGAAAAAAATCAAAGTGAAAGTCTACATTCTAAAAAGAAAAGAAATGTAAACACATTTAAGATCCCATCTCATGTGATTACAGTTATTTCAGACTATAGGCTATATAGTCCTAAAAAGAAATGTCCAATAAAGTGTCCATTTCATAAATATATGCTGAGCACCATAATGTTGGCTCAGCACCATGTTAGATATTATGAGAGATAAGCATGATATATAAGAATTAATCCCTGTTTTTCAAGGAGTTCATGATCTGGTTAGGGAGAAGATACTAATGCACATGAACACATAGCAGTAACTTTTCGAAAATACATAAAGTAAGCACTGAAATATGAGACAACAACCATTCTTGACCTACGCTGAGGACTTGTAACAAATACCTGTAAGCATATCTTTAAGTTACATTTGATTATTCCTCAACTTGTCCAGTCTTCTGAGCTTACCCTTTATCATTTAACTAAAATCCAAGTTTCACCTCCATGAGTACAGGAAATCAGATCCTATCTCTGCTGTTTCTGAGGTTCCCACAATGTGGGCTGTACTTATACATCTAGGCTGTCACTTGTCACCTCTCAAATTTGACTGTAGAGCTGAGATTCTTCAGCAATTGTCTGTGCCCCTCCCATTATTGGTTCTCTTTGCAGAGCTTGTTCGGCAATTTCACCTCCAAGACATGGATATATACCCATACATTGGCTTCCCTATAGCAGTTTACTTGAGATTGTATTGGTTTAAT
>NW_012144079.1:597343-604725 GCF_000956105.1 Propithecus coquereli
CCTGCATTAAACCCATATTTAATTATAATTGTTTAGATTTTACATAACTTCTTCCAGTCAGTTATCTGATGTGCCCTTCAGAAATCACATAGAATAGACTCCAAATGACCATGTTAGCAAATAAATTAACTATTTTAAAATAACTCCATCTGTCCTATTTTTTCCTATTGTCTACAATTTCATTTCCTACTCATAATTTTATTAAATGGTTTTGAAGTACAATGATATATGCAAACTGTACATTCTGTGTTACTGTTGTTTAAATATGTGCAAGCCTGGGATTGATGGAGGATCTAGAATATCTCCCAAAATGAGAGGGAAACCCAGACATGACTATTCAAAACACAGCTACAGGGTTAGAAATCAGACTGTCATAAAAAGCAATACAATAGCAATAAGAAGTGATCACATAAGTCATTCATGTTCCCCCTTCTCTTCAGGCATGGATCCAGAATTTGTGGAGCTTAAAGCTTACATAATTGGGTGGGAAGCTTAAGGATAAAAATACCAAATTCACAAATGGAAATTTAGGTCCAGGGCCTTAGGGCACTTGCAAGAGAGGGTCCCTGAAAGTGAAGTTTATTTGCTTCATAGAAACCTTGCTTCTCTTAGCAAATTTCCTTAAACTTCATTCTTTGGTTTAGTCTGAATATTTATTTGAGACAGTGGTGGATGTAAATATCAATAAAGTCATCGGTAAGTAAAAGAAATTTTCCATCTCACTATCTAGATTACATTCCCATTTATTAGTTTTCTTCATGTGAGAAAGTAAAATTAAATCTGCCATATCAGATTCAATAGAACAGAGCAAAAATTTCTTTTCACAGTACATAGCATCTTGCAATGCAATTTAAATACTGTTCTTTGAGCCTACATGCAGAAAATTCAACAATGATTTTTTTCATTCCTCACAAGTGATGCAGTCACAGTTCTGACAATTAATTCTCCATATCCAGCATTTATTAGGATGATAGAATGCAGCTCTTCTCCTTCGCAAGGGTCCCTTTCTGTTCAGTCTTGACTGCAGAGATATGTAGAATTTCCCCTGATCGTAAGAAAAATGCAGACACATCTAAGTTTTCTCCCTTTCATTATGCAAGGGGGGTGGGAACCAGTTTCGGTTAATTCTGGTAACCATGTTATCTAGCTCTCAAAACAGGGAAAATGATGAGGAAGAGAGGAGGCAGAACTTTTAAGAAGCAGCGCCTGGTTATTGTTGCTAGGGCAACTGCTACTTGGCATCCTCCAAATAGTTATCGTCTGTCACACTTGGGGTATAATTCACAGGCGTGCAACACTTTTGAGTGGATCTTTAAAAAATGGTGGGGGAGGGGTGAGGATTCATGTAAATAAACAAGAGAATTTTAAACAAGCACATAAACAAAAGTGCCTAATATTTAGAAAGAGAGAGGATAGGCATAAGAGGAATATGTTTTTGATAAATGTGAGTGTCACTGTTATATATTACTGTGTCTCTTACAAATTAGTTTCTACCCAATCCTAATAATTGTCTACCCATCTGCCTTAATTTACAAGAATCCCTTCTTCCTCCAAATAATAGTCCTCTGTAGTATGACTTCATAATAAATAAATGCAAACATTTAGATGTCACTTTCCTTTTCACAATCCTTAAGAGAGTAAAGAATATTTTAAAGTACTTCTTCATTGTTTACCAGAATGTCTGACTTAGAAACTAGCCTGGCCTCATTATAAGAGAAGACAAGGCATTTCTTACCCAAATAATCGTTGACAAAAACAGCCATGAGCTCTGAAATACCCTTGGCTAAATCTAAATTGTACATTTAATTTTTCTCATGTCTTCATTTCTTGGAGCCAGGGTGTCTGCTTAATCTTTCTAATCACTGACTCTTTTTCTTAACATTATAAAAAAGTTATTTATGCATTGTAAAAAAGAAAAAAAAAGCTACCCCTGCTCAAATTATATAGCAGACGGAAGCCTTAACAATACCTGTCATCAAAGTCACATAAAACCCTGACAGTTTCAACCTTCTCTTAGCATTTGCTAGTGTCAGCATCATAAAAATGTGAAGGAAATCCATATCAATGTATCACATTTACAAAATAGGTTTAATAGAAAATGCATTTTTTGGAAGTCACTGGGAAGAAGGAGAAAGAATTTTAACCAATTTGAGCTGAATGAATAAAGAAAAGCATTATGGATTAAAGAGGAAGGAATAAAAATTGGAAAGAGTAACTCTGGCAATGGCTTCACTAAAAGCTTTGCATTCCTCTTTAGAATTGCTAAAGTCCTCTCATGAAAGCTAAATATATACTTTCATATAACCAAGATAATGAAACTAGACACTAAAGCAAATAAAGAAAAAATACTTCCTAAATTACCAGGTTTAACATTGCACATTGGCTCAACCAAATCAGCCTGGCTTTGGTACTATTTGACATGTTGTTTTAATGGAATCACCTAAATTTTGTGAACCAACACATTCACTGCTTAGAACTTCAGGGAGGGAATAATCATATAATGGTATCCATAATAAAAATGATGGCTTGCTTTTGCTAAGCATTTACTATACGCTAGTCACTATCTTATATACTTCATAGAGATTAACTCATTTAATGCTCACATTACAAAACATCAGATTAAATTATTCCAATTGTACAGATTAAGGAATTAAAGCACATAGAAGCTATGTAATAGGTTCAAATCTGCATGACAAGAAAATGGCAGTACCAGGGGAGAATCTCTGTTTTTTTCATTAGTGTCCTGTACTGTGGAAATTTGGTTGCATGCCCACTCTTTACTTGGGCTCGTGATCTCTTCTTACCCGGAGTGTTTCTGTGAGTTTGGGCTGCAGCTTTTCTATCTAATCCCTACCTGTTATATGTCAGACGCTTCCGATTGTCCTTCTTTCTGCATGTCTCGTTCTCATGCAAGATTCCTTTATATACTTACATTTGCATTAAACTCTAGTATTGTGGATTGAAGCAATTGAGAGGTTCACCTATGTGTCCTCAGCCTTATTTCTTCCCTTAGTATTTCCTGCTGGCATCATCTTGCCTAGATAGATATCTAATCTCTAGAAATGTCTTCTACCACATCCCACCTTGTTTCTTTGATTTATATGCCTTGGATATTTGGCCATTTGAATTTGCATTTGCCATGATTTGCACATAGGAAATTTGTTGCTGGAAAGCAACCTCACTCCCCCCTCCCCCGCCCCCACACACACACACACACACACACACACACACACACACACAGCAGATACTTTACCCCTTGATGATTCTTATGCTTATTTCTCCCTCATGCAGGATAGAATTGCACAGAATAATGTGACATGTACCATGCTAGTAAGGATAAAACTCTCCTGGGAATAAATTCTGAGCATCTTGAGAGAAAAGAGTGAATCTTGCTAATTTCTATATCTGCATTTCAAATAAATACCTAGTGCTGTTCTTTATACACAGAAGATTTCAATAACTGATTATAAATTAAATGGGATCACATGCCAAGAAACTAGCTTTCTGATTTACATTAATGAATATACTAGTCAGGAGAGGCTGTACTGCACTAACAAGCACAGCCAAATCTCAGTGGCTTTTCCTAACACAAGTTTATTTTTCACTCTCCTTGCCCATGCCTTGAGGGTTAGCATGAGGACTCTGCTCATCACAGTCATTCATGTTCCAGGCTGATGGAGTCCCTGCCTCAACATATGATCTCATGTGGCTGAGACAGGAAAAAGGGGATATGGCAAAACAAATAACTTCTTTAATTTTTTGTCCAGGAATGACACATAGCATCTCCACTCACATATTTTTGGGCACAGTAAAACAATATAGTCATCCCTAACTTCTAAGAGGTCAGGATGTGCAATCATTCAGTTGACTGGGAAGGAGAAATGAATAAGAATACCCATGAATGGCCCAAATGACTGTGGCAAGGGACACACCATTTATGCCTTTTCTCCAGAGTTATCCCTTATATTAGCGTAGATGGGGTCCATTTGTTATGTTAGCCCAAAAATTGTATGGCAAGCAGTGGGGAGAGAAAAGGCAAGAGGAGGGGTGCAGGTATCAAGGGTATATCCAGTTCAAGCAGATGGCACTGTCCCAGCTGGGAGAGAGGACTACAAAAGCAGTCAACCTTAGAAAGTTTTATTCAAGGAGCAAGTACCTAGGCTCTGTGGCAAGAATTTTAGAGAAACTAGGATATTGGTCATACCTCATTGCATAAGATGTGGGAAGACATCATCAGTGCATTCAGGAAGTGATGTGCCCTGCTCAATATGTTCCTCCCTCTTAGACACCTACATCTGTGAACTATATGAGGTCCAGGGTCCTGTTAGTGCCTCTTGATGTGTTGATGTCCAAAAAGGCCAACAGTGTGTCTGCAAAAATAATAATCCTGTCTATGAATTATAGGTTCTGGATGAATCCAAACTAAAATTTTACTCATAAAATCTCCCAGTAATGAATACAAACTCTTCTGACTTAAACAAAGGTGTTGTTAAGATGCAATATGTTCAAATTTTACAGTAGGAAAATCACTTACCTGAAGATCACATTCCTGCTTAGTGCCATGATTCATTCACACATGGTGAAGGAAGTCACTGGTTCCAAAATGATCTTCTCAAAGAGTGAGCAGGAATCGTAACGGATAGAAGACAGCGCCTTCTTTACCCGATTAGTGCTTGTTGTGGAAACGAGTGGCAAAACACCACAGATATTCTAGAAAGGGGAGAAACAATTAAGGTCAGTCTATGCTTACTTTCATACAGCCAATCCTACTTACTTTATTTTTCCATAGCATGAAATATTTCTTTCTTTTTAGCTTCATTTGCATACTGTGGATTATTTTTGAAAGGTCTATCAAGGAATTCAAATACTCTAGTAATGATTTCCAAACACCATAGCTTCTGCCAAAAGTATTACCATACCCTGCCTTACAGGGTGTATCTGTATTGTGATTACTTCTGGACATTCAAACCCAATTGAATATTTTGGAGATTACTAATGAGAAAGAATGTAAAAGCATCTATTTGCATAGAGAGTGAAAATCCTCCTAAGAAAGACCTGTTCTTAAGGTAACACGGATTCTGGAATCCTGAGTTTGACCTAATTATATGACCTTACTTGTCAGAAGGGAATAGGAATTCTGAGTACAGTGCATGATGGCTCTTATAAAACCTAGTTCTGGGCCAGGAACTTGCATGTATATCTATATATCGAAGAGAGGAACATTAAAATGTACTTCAAAAAGTATACTTTTCGGCTTCCCTAGAGTATATTTTAAAAGTATATTTTTAGGCTTCTCTCTTTCTAGCCTACAGGATGGGTTTACTAAATTCTGTCACATACCAGTGCCTGCCCCCCACCCATGGAAAAATGCTCAGATCTTACAAAGAGGAGGAGATTTTTCTCTAACTCCCTCATGACCTCCATACAGATTTAGGATCTCATGGGCTCAAGGAAAAACTGACTGAGGACATCTGTGCTCAGTAAAACAGTAGAAACTACCAAACCCTGATGTGGAATCAAGTCGTACAAGTGCATGCTGCACCGGGAGTTGGAATAATAGTGGCTGTACTTCTGACAGAGTGGAGGCAGATACGTGGGAAGAAATGCTGGATCTGGGTAGCACAGAGCAGTGAAGATATCCACCACACCCTCCAGGATAGGTAGAATTGGAGCAGTAATCAAAGGATAAACTTTCAGCTCAAAACAGAGGCAAGAAGTAACAGAACATTCTAGATCTGAGGACTCTGAGGCTTAGACAGTGGTCATAGTGGTAAAAACAACTATGACATGCAGAACAGTTTTGGGCATTGTCCAATTATGACTCTCCATTTGTACTTACTGTTGAACATTTGACAGAGCCTTGGAGACTAATGCATATGAGTCCAAGTCTTTACAAGAAGCTAAAGTACATATATTATCAGGAAATGTTGGTAATGATCTTTATAATTTAGCTATATATGTGACTTCATGTATACTTATGAGCTGGTGAGGCTGTGAAATTCCAAATTTCATGATGTCACCATTTTCAAACTTATAGGAAATTTGTATTACATTATGCTGCATATTTGTTAATGGCAGTTCAAGGGGCTATTTTAATGACCCCTAAATTTTTTTTTATTTCAGCATATTATGGGGGTACAGATGTTTAGGTTACGTATGTTGCCCTTGCCCCCCTCTTCCCCCCTAAGTCCGAGTTTCAAATTAGTCCATTCTTCGGGTGGTGTGCATTGCACTCTTTGTGTATGCATATACCCGTCTCCTCCTCCCTCGACCCCTAAATTTTTTGTAAATCATACCAGAGGATGGAAAACTTTTGGAAAGATGATCCCAAACATGCTACACAGATTCTTCTTAGCTTACATCATAAGGAGCAATTTTTCCTTACCTAATGTTTTGTGCTTTCTGTAACCTCTGTTTCAATTATCATTTGTCCTAATAATTTATTTTATGAAATTCGAGAATCTTTTGAAAATACAATTGCTTTCATTTTCTGCAAAGAACATGTCAAATCAATAGTTGTTCTTGAACTTTCTTTATTGTCTTTTCTTTTCCTAAGTTTGTGTATGCTCGTGCTCACACATCAAACTCTCTCAGTAGTAACATCTCTCAAACAAAGACACAAATCCAAATAATGAGGTGGGAAAAGAATATCTGAATTTCTTATTTGAAAATAAGACCTCCCTACAGTACAAAATGATTTCCTAGAGGGGCTATACATACTGGGAGCTCAATGAACATCTTTTGAGTGGTAGAATTGTAATTTTATACATTTAATTTGGAATTAAACTTAAAGCTCATCTGATTTGTTATCCCAAATGATGGATAAATTACTTCTATGTTCCCAGTAGACAAATTTAGTTCCTAGAAGCAAGAAAGGGTCTGGATTCCATCATATCCTTAAGGCTTTTGCTTCCATTATGTATCTACTTATCTGGAAAAGAATTCTTACTTATATAGAGCTAAAAATGTAGCTGTCTGAAATATTACTCATCAGGCTTAGTGATTTCCTATGAAGCATCACAGAGAAATCCTACCACCCAACCTACATAGAATAATTTCAAATACTCTAAAGCAGTCATTATGTCCTGTCTTAGGGGTCTCTTTTCAGTTTAATATCTCTGGTTATTTCTTTTTGTTATTGTTATTTCAGGGTATTATGAGGGTACAAACATTTTGGTTACACTTTATGTCTTTGCCTCACCCAAGCAAGGGTTAGAGGCATGCCCTTCCACTCCACAATGCTCACCGTGTCCTTTAGTTGTGGGTTTATCGCCCCCATCCTCCTGATCCCTGGAGAATATTACTGCCATGTGAGCAACATAGTGTTAATCAGTTAGTACCAATTTGATGGTGAGTAAAAATGGAGCCCATTCTTCCCATCT
>NW_012144079.1:607317-607995 GCF_000956105.1 Propithecus coquereli
TTGGTAGCAATTTGATCACATTGGACTCCATTCATTCTAAAAGGGGCAGTGATTCATCTTGACTGAACCTGGCATATATTCTGTAGATATCATTGTCTTTTCTGCTTCACAGGACCTCAGCCAGCACAAATTTCCAAGTGCTTACAGTCTTAGATCTATGAGCACAAACATTGCCTGAAGCCAAGGGACCTATTTAATAGCAAGAGGTATGGCAATAATGCATACATATTGGCCCCAATGCATACATCACCACTCAGAATCTGCCAGAGACTGACCTTCCAGTAGAGTGGATTGTTGAAGTTGCAACTGAAGCACCAGTTCAGATATGTTACTATGTGAAGATTAAATACCCAAGAGGATGCAATATATACTCTTAATTCCCAACCAATATATGGTGCTGTGTATTCAACTAACAGAAATCATGGGTCCAGAAACCAAGATGTAAAAGTGAAAGTGGCTTTGTTTATCATCACTTTTCTTGACCCATGCTCCTGATCCTGGAAATACTGCACTATGCAAAGGTCTTTGTAGATGCCAGTCATCCAAATGGTTAACTTTCCAACTGGTGACCCAATCAGATTCCAAAAAGATTTTATTCTCTGGCTTCTGTCTGTGAAACTTGAACTCATTCCAAGAAACTAGCAGAAACACAGAGGAGTCGCTGACCTGAAGTGGTAG
>NW_012144079.1:610303-610765 GCF_000956105.1 Propithecus coquereli
TATTAATGCCTTCTAAAAGATTGATTTATTGAGATGTTATGTTGACACAATAATGATATAGCATCATTAATGTCAGAAAACTAAAATTTAAGTTGAAAGTCATTAGAAAATACAAAATGGGATATTTCATGTTGAAAAAAGAAAGGATCTACTTATGAAAAAGATTTAAGAACTGTAAAAATTTTTCAGTCTAACAAAGCAGAAATTAACATTGTTACAATTATAATGGGAAAACTTAAGCATAATTTCTTTTCTAGAAACTAACAGATAAAAGAAACTCAAGCCCAGCAAGATGAGGGAAGATTTGAAAAACATAAATAATAAACAAAACTGCATTTAAGAGGTAATACACATTTGATTGAAACCTACATGCAACATTTACAAAAAATGACCAAATACAGGGTTACAAAGGAGGGCACCCAAAGGAAAAATGAACAAAATTATTTTATGAATACAAGCTAT
>NW_012144079.1:610815-612588 GCF_000956105.1 Propithecus coquereli
GATACAGCCAGAAGGTGCTCTCTGTGAACCAAGAAAGAGAGCTCTCATCAAACATTGAATCTGTTGGCACCTTGATCTTGGACTTCTTACTTTCCAGAACTGTGAGAAATAAATTTGTGTTGTTTATAAACCATGGGGTCTAAGGCATTTTGTTATAGCAGCCTAAATGGACTAAAACATGGAACATCAAAAATTCTCACACATTGCTGGTGAAACACTGGCAATTTCTTCTAGAGTTAAACACACATCAACCCTTTAACTTAGCAATTCTGTTCCTTGGTATTTACCCAAATAAATGAAAATATATGCCAACCAAAAGTTTCTAGGAGAATACTCTTAGAAGATTTATACATTATAGCTCAATGTTGGAACAACACAGGTATTGCTCAATGGTAAAATGGATAAACAAATGGTTGTGTATTCATACAATGTAATATTAATAATAAAAGAAATGAAATACTGATACATGTAAGAACTTTGATGATCCCCAAAAATATTCCACTTGTGTAAATTTCTAGAACAGAAAAAACAAATTCATCATGATAGGAATCAGACAGTAGCTTCCTCTGGGGGATTGATTGACTGGGAAAGGAAAGGAAGAAAATTTCTGGGGGGCAGAAATGTTCTGTCTTGATAGGAGTGGGTAACACAGGTGTATGCATTTGTAGTACACTCTAGAAATACATGCATTTGTCTTGTCATACACTCTATGCTTATGGATTATGGATTAGTGTGTTCCACTGTATAAAGATTATATCAAAAAACAGGAGGTAGAATTATATCAGAAAGCTACTAACAGGCAACACATTGCAACATTTCTGGAAGGTTAAAACCACATTATAAGTTGGCTGTTTGTAGTGACAACACAACTCAATTTTGTCTTCTCTTCCTTTCTATAAAATGTTTCTCTTTTTCCTGTTAGCTAGCAGATAAATACTTAATAAGCATCCATTATATACGAGACACTGTAATCTCAGGTTCCCTGCGTCTGATATATCATGGCAGATAGTTAGCTAGTTAATCAAGTTACAAGTTTGATCTTAACATGTGACTTTTTTTTAATAGTTTTTAAGAACATGGGGAAAATTAATCCAGAAGAAAAAATATCAAACATTGGAAATTTTTCTGTCAGTGATAAACCAGTTGGAGAGAATTTTTTTGTTTGGGAAATTCCTAGTCCTCATGAAATAATTGAAGGCTCCTGTTCTTCAAGCTGAATCCTTTCCAACTCTCAAAGAGTTTGATGGAAATGCAAAAACAAAACGGAACTAATTCAGAGTAGAGTTTTACTTCACTGTTTCTTGTAGACTGTGTGTTGCTAGCTGTTTAAGCATCTTCTAAAGAGCTTGATAAATATGCAGATTTTGATCCCTAATTTTGGAGATTCTATTTTAGAAAGCCTATGCAGCCAGGTTCTTAAAATATTATTATAGACAGCCAGGTTTTAGAAATAAATAAGGAAAAACTCTATGAGGAAAAGAGAAAAGTCTATATGAGAGATTATTATAACAAGAAAATAGAAAAGATGGCTATATGATATGAATGATATAGCTCTTCCCAGCACTTACACCTCCCTTTCTGCTCTCTCAATTTTGTCTTTACTGCAGCCTCTGGGGGCATACAGTTGGCTCTGGGCTACAAGATCCAGAAATGAACAAAAAACTTCTTACCCATCTCTCCCCTTGCTTAACAAAGAAAAGCTAAAATTTCAAATAATTTTACTAAGAACCAAGGAGAAAGTAAAAGAAAATAAAGAAAAAGTAAAATTAGAAA
>NW_012144079.1:612638-612939 GCF_000956105.1 Propithecus coquereli
TTGGTAGCAATTTGATCACATTGGACTCCATTCATTCTAAAAGGGGCAGTGATTCATCTTGACTGAACCTGGCATATATTCTGTAGATATCATTGCCTTTTCTGCTTCACAGGACCTCAGCCAGCACAAATTTCCAAGTGCTTACAGTCTTATATCTATGAGCACAAACATTGCCTGAAGCCAAGGGACCTATTTAATAGCAAGAAGTATGGCAATAATGCATACATATTGGCCCCAATGCATACATCACCACTCAGAATCTGCCAGAGACTGACCTTCCAGTAGAGTGGATTGTTGAAGT
>NW_012144079.1:612989-613325 GCF_000956105.1 Propithecus coquereli
TAAGGGAATTATTCTGCTAGCTTCTGGGAGTGGTACTGGCAGGTAGTTCTCAGATACGAACCATCTCTGAAATTACTCTCAGCTAAAGAGAGCCATTCCACCTATGGCTACACCTCCTCCTAGTGCAGTCTGAAACCAATCACCGATTGATATAGGGCCATAAAATTCCAGTCACTGCTCCAATTCAGGACTTTAAGGGGCTATTCCAGATTTTGATATACCCATCATATCTACTGACACCTTTGTTTTGCCTGCATTTTAATGAAACTTCTCCTTCTAACTAATCCCACTTCTATCACTTTCACTATAGGTATATATTTCACCCAAGAGAGCACT
>NW_012144079.1:613375-613950 GCF_000956105.1 Propithecus coquereli
CACTTGTACACACTTAATGGTAATGCTGTGAAATAAAAATCGATATATAAATAAATAAATCACAATAGAAAAGAATTACACAATTTAGCTTTCAGCGATGTAGCATCCACAGTGTCTAGCACATAAGCAAAAGTATTAGATGTATTCATAAACAGAGAAAAATACAGAATAAAGAGTCAATAGACACAGACACAGAGATCACACATAGATGACATGAATGTTAACATTATGAGACAAGGACCTTGATATAGCTGTGGTAATTATATTCAATTATTTAAATGACAAAATGGATACAATAAACAGAAAAAGGTTGTTCTAAAACTGAAAAATATAATAGCTGGAAGGAAAGAGAAAATTATAGATTGGTCCCTGCTGAAGAAAAGATCAGTAAATTAAGACAAGCCATAAAATCTATACAAACAGAAGCACACACTATAAAAGAATAAAAACCAAAAAGGCCTCAGTGACCTGTAGCGTAATCTTAAGCTGAGGTATATATATGTAAAAATGCTTTAAAAATTAGCATCCAACAATCTCACAAAACCACAATTAGGGTGAACACAAAAATAGGCACA
>NW_012144079.1:615971-616347 GCF_000956105.1 Propithecus coquereli
GAAATGCATATTAGGGCACAATGAGATATAATTTCATACAGACTAGAATGATTATAAATAAAATGTTTGACAACCTTTAATACTGGCTATTTGGATTGCTACATTTTAAATGCTCATCTCTCCAAAATTTATATTTTGAAACCTAATCACCAACATTGTGGTGCTAGGAAGTGGCACCTTTGGTAAAGTGATTAGGTAATGATGACAGACCCCTAATGAGTAGTTCACTGTCCTTATTAAAGAGACCCCAAGGAGCTCCTTTGCCCCTTATACCTGGTGGGGATACAGCCAGAAGGTGCTCTCTGTGAACCAAGAAAGAGAGCTCTCATCAAACATTGAATCTGTTGGCACCTTGATCTTGGACTTCTTACTTTCC
>NW_012144079.1:616397-616708 GCF_000956105.1 Propithecus coquereli
CACTTGTACACACTTAATGGTAATGCTGTGAAATAAAAATCGATATATAAATAAATAAATCACAATAGAAAAGAATTACACAATTTAGCTTTCAGTGATGTAGCATCCACAGTGTCCAGCACATAAGCAAAAGTACTAGATGTATTCATAAACAGAGAAAAATACAGAATAAAGAGTCAATAGATACAGACACAGAGATCACACATAGATGACATGAATGTTAACATTATGAGACAAGGACCTTGATATAGCTGTGGTAATTATATTCAATTATTTAAAGGACAAAATGGATACAATAAACAGAAAAAGGT
>NW_012144079.1:617875-619254 GCF_000956105.1 Propithecus coquereli
CGTCCAGCACATTCTACTGATTAGGGATTCATCTGAGTTGGAAAAAAAAAAGACAGAAATAAAAAACCTTTTAAACTTACAAATTACTTTTTAGGGAGGTTAAGTCTATCATAAATTTTTATCAGATAATCCTGTTTTTTTGCTTTCTTCCTAATACAAAGCTGAAATGATGATGGGGGTTTGGGGAATGGGGAGAACTGAAAAGACAATTTCAGAGCAAGAAACACTGGGAGGGAAACAAGTCAGAGATTGAGTTTTTAGCAACTCCTTGCATGCCCCTGCACAGGCATGTGCCATTTGCAAAATAACTAATCATTCTTCTTTCATTCAGGATTTCTCTCTAGGCCCCCACCTTTGGATACTCTCCTTCTATCCTCCTGGCTTTTTTCTTCTTTTTGCATCTTCCCCTCTGAACAGTGATTCAGTTGGCCAGTCTGTGATCAGGCTTCATTTCATTGGTTTCAGTCCCTGGCCTCCTCCCTGATCTTGGCCTAGACTCCAAAAACACTGCACCTATGCCTGGCCTGTGCTCTGGGGCTCCTTCTTGTTTGGAAGGTGACATCGACTGCATGAGGGGATGAAATAGAGAACTCGGGATGAGCAGAAGCCCTCCCAGGGCATTGAGTATGTGACTAGGGGTCACATGTGGGACACTAAGTTGAAAAGAAATGAGGAAAAGGATGTGGAAAATTGTCAGAGTTTTGTCTGGCCCTGGGAATTACGTGTGCCCACAATACAATTCGAATCACCTTGTTTTCTCTGATGATGCGAATGACAGACATTGTTGACCTCAGAGGCACTTAAGTCAACATGCTCCCCACACACCCCTCTGCTTTTCCTCTGTCACCTTGAATGGAGCTTCTTTTTTCCATTCCCAAGATCTAAACGTTGGCCTTCTGCTCTTCTCTCTCTATGCCCCAAGATACCATTTATCTATTCACGTTTTCAATTTTATATCTATGCTTTTGACTTCTAACTCTGTAGTATAGGTTCAGCACTATTTGTCCCACTCCATTTTTTTTAAATGAATATCATGACCTATGATTCCCAATAGCTACCTTCCTCTTGCTGATAGAATTATTCACTGACAAAATTATTTGGAAGACTTTGCATAAGAAGCATATGTTTTCTTTTTCCCAGTCTCTTACACATTGCCATCTGGTTTCTGTTTCTGCTTTATCTTCATCTATGTTCTCTCTCAGACTTCTTTGCTGTATTAAAAACTATAAAGCCTGCTTTATTAAAGACCATGAAACCCTTTTTAGTAAAGGTACCTCCTTCCTGGTTTGGTTAAACCAAGTGAGCAGGGTTATATTATGAAGTAAAATAGTACCAGGAAGGCTACATACCAATCTGAAAGATGCCCCCTCACAGTTCAA
>NW_012144079.1:630385-631756 GCF_000956105.1 Propithecus coquereli
TTCCCTTACTTTTTTCCATTCAACATAATCCCACTTCCTGGCATCAGACCTGGCTCCTCCGCTTTATACTTGCGTGACCTTAAGCAATGCTGCTCAAATTCTCTGTGCCTGTTTGTCATCAAAAAATGGAGATAATAGTGATACCTACCCCTTAAAGTTGCTGTGAGGATTAAATGTACTATATTAAAAGTTCTTAGAATAGTGTTGTCATATTAAAAGTGCTGTAGAAATATGGCCTGTTATTTTGATTATCATCGATACCATCATAATCATCTTCATCTCACACATAGTGAATGTTACGGTATTCTGCCCAGATTCCCTCTTTCAGGGTGCTTTTGATTATTTATCATCATGCCCCTTACGGCTAGCTGCCCTTGGCTATGGGGAATGGCCATGTACAAAGTGACATTCACATTCCAAGGCATAGTCCACAGCCAATGACTGGCCAATGTAGAGATATAAATGCTTAGCCTCCTTAGCCTCAGTCTGGATAATTTTGAAGGGCAATACCACATCTAGAAATCTCCATAGGATTAGCAGACATTTCTTTGCTCAATCCCATTTTTCTTGCTTCCTTTATACTTAAGATGTAAACTCTGAAACCACTAACCAATAAATGTGCTGCATATAATTTTCTATCTCAGAGTTTGTTTCCAGAGAACCACCAATCTAAAACAATTGGTTCCAGAGGTAGCTCTAGGGAGTATGTTCTAAAATGAAATTTTCTTTTTGGATTACTGATCAACCAGTACTGAAGACACTGTTACTAATGGATGCATATTTACAGCAAATCATTTTGACTCTTTTGGAAATTACAGGACAGCAGAACCAATTAGCTATTTCTCAGCTTAAAATGCCTTAAAATGTGTATTATCGAGTAAGTCGTGATTTTTCAAAATATTTCTTTTCACCAAAAGCCTGCAGTGGATATCCTGCAGTGTGTTGTAGTGTTTTGGTGTTAAAACTTTCACTGATGATGAACAGTGTGTGATACCAGGAAGGTGATGCACCACCTGGTGCAATTTCTCTTAAGTCTATGAGATATGAGACAAATGGTGACCATAAAGTCAAGGAAGTTGGGTGATTATCATGGACTTCTATTGAATAGTTAGAGGAATAATTATAACTTAGAATGATTAATCAACTATTCAAGTCAGAGAGCGTAAGACTACAAGTAGCTTGTAAGCGGCAGCATTTAAGGAAAACCTAACCTCTTGTAGCTCAAGGGCAGAGAAAATAAAGGACCACTCTCAGGACTTAAATAGAAGTAGAGCTTTGGAGAAAGTTGACTTCTCAGTCCTGAAAGGTCTCCTACTCTAAGGACTTTTACCTCCAGCTCTAAAAGGAATGAGATATTGAGATTTGGAATGG
>NW_012144079.1:631806-634001 GCF_000956105.1 Propithecus coquereli
TGATAATGAGGTAAATTGTATTTTTAATTCCATCTCCTGGTCATCATCATGTTAGCTATAAGCCAAGGTCTTGCCCTACATTTAAAGTGATATTGATGGTTCTCAAATGTTTCTGCTTCCACTTTCCTCCATTAGTAACCGTCTTAGTCCCTTCAGTCTTGCTATAAAGGAATACCCGAGGCTGGGTAATTTATAAAGGAAAAAAGTTTATTCGGCTCATGATTCTGATGGTTGTTGGAAAGTTCAAGATTGGACATCTGTGTCTGGTGAGAGCATCAGACTGCTTCCACCCATGGTAGAAGACAAAGAGAAATTGGCCTGTGCAGAAATCACCTGGCAAGAGAAGAGGGATTTTCCCAGGATTTTTTAACAACCAGCTCTCTTGAAGACATTAATTTACTCAGAAGGAATCTGCCTTCATGATCCACACAACTCCCATTAGGCCCCACCTCCAACACTGGGGATCAAATTTCAACATGAGGTTCGGAGAGGACAAACATGCAAACCACAGCAGTAATGATGGCTCTAAATGGCTGGGATTTTCAGTGGGATGGGGAGATTTAGAAACAAACTCTTCCAGGAAGAGATTCTCAAATTCTCAATTCTGTGGTTTGCACATGAGAATCTCTTCAATGTTAAACAACAATGTCCAGAACTCATCCCTAGACAATTTGATTTAATTTGTCTGGGTGGGGTTGGCCATAGGCACAATTTTACAACTCTCTGGATGACTCTAATGTGTAGTCAGAGTTGAGAAACACTGCTGGATGAGATGATGAGAACACTGCTCAACTATGAGCAAACTATGTATAGTTTGAAACACTCCCTAGGATAATTTTCGTGTACCTTCTTTAAAGGAACATCCTCTTTATAATAGCTAAGAAGCATATCCTTAAAATGAATTGTTCATGAACCAAGATGAAACAAGAATTAGTCTCCTCTCTCTCTCCCTGCTCTTTCTTCTCTTCCACCCCACCTGAAGAAGGAACCCTCAATAAAAGCAGGTACTTATGAATGCAGAGTTAGAAAGATTTTGTGTGGAAGAGAATGCTTTCTTTAAGATTAAAACTAAATCTATAAAATCAAAATCCAGTGTCATTTTCAACTGGAAATTTTCAGAAAGAATGCAGAGTCAACAGACAAGCCTGCGGCCCTGATGATGGCTTTAGCTGAGTCTTCTGGCCCATAGATCCATCCAGGACACTGCACTGTTCCTGCTTTAGTGGCCTACGTAACCTACACACCAAAGGCCACGCTGATTGCCTGACGTGACCAGCTGCTGTACCGGCTCTGAATCCTATTTTACATATGCTCCAGATTACAAAACTACTTCCTTGCAGGATCGTACGACTATGAAAAATTTAGTTAATATTTCTTCATATCTTTTTCATCTCTAACATGAAGTAAATAGAATAGAGAAGTTTTAAAATCTATTCCTGCTCTAATAATTTATTTCCTTCATTGAAAGATGTTTGGCGAAGTGATTATTGTTAAGGGCTTGCAAACACCAATGGCATGTATTAAGTTAAATGAAAAGGTTTTGGTTATTCCTTTGCTTTCAAAGGCAATCGTGAACCCTCAGATTCTCTTTCTCTTCTATCTCTGTTTTGTCTTGGCATTTCCTCTTCTGAGATAGGATGATAAATTATTACCTTTCCATAGAGGGAAATGAATGGTCTAAGGGTGAATCACAGAAGATAAGGAATAGCAACTTAAGTAACAGAAAAGAAAGAAGAGGAAATGAGATCATAGATACCAAATGCACATGACTTAAAGATGGGAACCTGCAATAATGAGGTGTCAGCAAGGTCAAGTAGATAAGTACTGAACTTAGAGGATTCTGGTCGCATTGGCTTTGGAGTTTGTAAATGGATTGCTCATTCTCCACCAGTCCCCAACCACAGAAGGCTGCCATGCACTCTCCGGCTCTTTTGACAACTCCCTTTAGCCCTTCTCCTCCTGCAGAGAGTCATGAGTTATAAGCCCAAAGCCCCTGCAAAGACATCTCTCACCCCCACTGTGGGCAGGTGCAATCATTCAAAATATACACAAATTCCATGGAGAAAAAGGCATTATGACGGCATTGCAATCGATCTCCTCACTGCTAAAGAAGTTAAATCCACATGACCTATATTCATGTACAGATTAGCTCAGATGGAAAAATGAAAACTAGTGATAATAAATCATGCAGTAAA
>NW_012144079.1:634051-635296 GCF_000956105.1 Propithecus coquereli
GAGAATAAAAGGAGAGAAGAAAATGGCAACTTGTTTTTGTAATTTATTTGTGAAATAGTATAAGTAATGTTAATGTACCATGTTGTTCCCACAGGTATAATTTTAGGTCTGAGAATTGAGTTACAGGTTTAAGAGTCAAATACTGGTTCTTTGTAGGCACATTAAATGAGTTTTTCTTCTTTTCACCCTATCTTTTTATTATATCTGTATGAGTTCTGTACAGTTTTAGGGAAACAAATCCACTCTAGCTAGTTTAAAGAGAATGAGTTTACTTAACGGCTTTAAGTATCTCACAGAATCATTAGGGGGACCGAACACCTGGACACTTGTTTGTGTTTTCAGGAATCATTCATGAAGCTACATTGTAGAACTGGGCCATCAAGACTGCAGTTCCTGCCACAATCCTGTAAATGCAGAAAACTGCATGTGAAATCAGGAAGATGTTGCTGCGACATATACCAATTCCAGGACCATAGTGCATTTGCCAATATCTACACAAATAAAATGTATTTCTGATCACAAGATTCTGTTTGAAATAAAAATTTTGTGCATGTTCATCTTACCAAAAGACTGTAAATCATATTTAGAACTCTAGCCACAACAGGATCTAAGAAATGTAGTTTGTTGTTTGTTTTTTTTCCTGTGCTAAAAGAGGGTTGGAATGCCTGTTCAGCAGGCCCATTCATAGTGGCTGTATAGCATGTAATACATGCACCTGCTCTTTTTTACCAGTTAAGAGAGAATACATGTGAATTAAGGCAATAACATGAAGATATGGAAATTCTAAGAGATATTTAACATATATATTTCTGTATGGGTTGATAAGAAAATATAGGTATTATTTTAGAGATTCATGGTGATACTATAAATATGTCATTGATTAAAATGTCAATCATTTCTTGGATTTTTTACAAGAAATTATTGAACTTCTAACAAATTACGTTAAAACAATTAAGCCTTGGCACAGTTGATACTTTGGGCCAAATAATTCTTTCTTGTGGGAGGCTACTCGGCAGGTCGTAGGATGTTTAGCAGCACATCAGGCCTCTGCCTACTAAATGCCAGTAACATGCCACTTCCCTTAGGCATGACAATCAAAAATGTCTCCAGACATTATCAAGTGTCCCCTGGACTGGGGAGAAAAATTGCTCGTGGTTTTGAACCACTGGTTTAGATGGTCATATGAGAGGAAGAGGTCCAAATCTTGCTTTTAAAAAAGAGAAACAAATTTTTAAATTTTAGAAA
>NW_012144079.1:639791-647828 GCF_000956105.1 Propithecus coquereli
GTAAGACTACAAGTAGCTTGTAAGCGGCAGCATTTAAGGAAAACCTAACCTCTTGTAGCTCAAGGGCAGAGAAAATAAAGGACCACTCTCAGGACTTAAATAGAAGTAGAGCTTTGGAGAAAGTTGACTTCTCAGTCCTGAAAGGTCTCCTACTCTAAGGACTTTTACCTCCAGCTCTAAAAGGAATGAGATATTGAGATTTGGAATGGCGATATTTGGATGGATACATTTGAGAACCTTAAACTCTCAAATTCCCCTGACCTTTCTGGGCTTGCAAAAGTGGTCCACTCCTTCTTGTTAGAAGACACCCACTCCCTGCTCTGCTGACTTCAGATCATGCAGAGGTTGCATATGAACCAGAGATATTATAAGACAGTGCTTGCTCCTTCAGGGTATCCTGGCATTCAGACCCACAAGGACCAAATCCCAGCACAGCCTAGTTAGGAAGGCATTGTGCATTCTAAGGGAAGATGGGGACTCTGCACTTAAGTTGCTGCAAGATCTGGCTAATATGTGTTGGTAGGAAGAGCAAGGGTATGGGACTGGATCCTGAGGGTTCTGGACAGAGAGGGCAGAAGATAAAGTTGACTATCAAAAATGTATTAACGTGGTTACTCTGCTGAAATACAGGATTTAATATTATGTCAAGGCTTACTGGAGATGGTGCTAATACACTGTTAGGAAGAACTTTCAAAGCTAGGAGAAAGTAATGACTCACACAAATGAAGTAGAAATGCCAGAAACTACTGGAATAGATAACAAAGTAAGGGATCAAAAGAATAAATAAAGTGAATATGCTAGAATGGATAATATCTGAGGTCAGAAAACTCACCAGAGAGAAATGTCCTTTGGAATGGCCCAGAGGATATTCCATTTATTATAGAAATACGGATTGTGCCAATAAGAGGGGCTGTGATATTGTTGAGAAGCTGAGTGGTGGCATCATCTGCAGATCATGGTAAAAGGAGAAGACATTGTTACAGAACTAAATTCCCTGGTAGTAATAAGGATGGAAGGATCCTGAAATTATAGTAACTGGGTTGTGGCATATGCCACAGAATCTTGGTGTATGCAATTATTGCATTAAGTGACAAGATTGAAATAGTAGCCAAGGGGCTGATGAGCAGAACTACAGTTATGTCAAATGAAACATACTATCCCTAGAAATACAGGCAAGAAATACAGTAGAGGCAGGATAGGGATTGTTTAAGGAATCAAGGCTATATGTATAATTAGGATCCTAAGGGTAGAAGCCTCAACAAAAAAAATCATAATCTCTTATCAGACCCGTAATTCACAGAACAACACCACAGCAAATATTCAGCAGTAATTTCTTCAATCTTTCCCAAAAGGGATCTATGGCCAATTGATCAGGCAATCATGTAAATTAAGTCTGAATTGACATGGATATAGGGACTCAAGTACTACGATAGCCCCCTTATTAGGGGAGGGCTATAGGGAGGCCAGGTGATAACTGAAATTGTGGCCCATGTTAGGATTGCAGTGAGTCCACTGGGTTCATAGACTCACCCAATGGTAATTTACCCAGTACCTGAATATATAATAAGAATAGATATACTTGATTATTAGTGCAACCTGCATATTTTTTACTTGATTTGTGTAAGAACTATCTTAAGAAAGCCAACTACAAATTCCTGCAACTGTGAAACTTCTTTCCCCGTTACATAATCAAAAACAATGCCATATTCCAGAGGAAATACCAAGATTAGTGCCACCCTCAAAAACCTGAAGGATGTAAGACTTTTGGCTCCTTTTATATTACAATTTAATTCACAGATTAACTCTTTAAAAAAAGATGGATCATAACAGATGACCACGGATTATTGAAAATTTAACCAAGCAGTACCCTTAATTGTAGCCACTGTCATATTTTTGCCAGAGCAAATTAATATAGACTCTGGCTACCATACGTGACCATTGACTTTGCAGCTGCATTCTTTTCCATCCCATTCAGGAGGTCCAGAAGGAGATCATTTTCATGTGCGATGAACAACAGTATACATTTTCGGTCTTGGCTCTGAGCTATATTAACTTTCCCTTCTTCTGACAAAATATAAATAGGCCATAATATAGGTCTAGACCATCTGGGCATCTAGCAGATGGTCATCTAGAACATCACAAAGGTCCACTAAATAGATAATATCATGCTAAACCAGGTGAGCAAAAACTAGCAAGTACATTGGAGGCATTGTTAAGACATATGTGCCAGAGAGGGCAGGAGATAAACCCTACTGAGATTCAGGGGCCTTCCACTTTAGTGAAGAAGTTTGCAGGATTCCAGAAGACTGAGAAATGCCAAGACATTCTGTCTAAAGTAAAAGATAAATGATTGTTTCTCAATACTTCTGCCACTCAGAAGCAACACGATAATTGACAAGCCTCTTTGGATTCTTTGGAATCTTAAGTCAGCAAATTAACAATGTGAAATACTCTTTCGACCCATTTGCTAGGTGACATTAAAGTCTGCTGGTATTGAGTATACCCTAATGCAAGAAACAGGTCTGCTGCAGGTCAAGACTGCAGTTCAAACAGCTCTGCTGCTTGGAAGACATTATCTAGAAGATCATTGTTACTGGAGGTATCTATGGTGGAAAAAAAATGTCTGTCCTAGGAAGTTTCTATCCAACTTTAATAGGAGAATCCCCATCCCATAATCTGTGAAACCCACTGCTATAGTCAGGAAGTTTGTGTTGCCCCCAAATCCATATGTTGAAATTGTAACACCAAGGCAGTGGTAGTAGAAGGTGGAGCCTCCTGGTAAGTGATTAGGTCATGAGGCAGAGCCTTCATGCATGATATTAGTGTCATTATGAAATAGGCCTAAGGGAGCTTACTTGTCCTTTTCACCATGCAAGGACACAGCAAGAAATCACCATGTATGAACCAGGAAATACGCCCTCTCCAGACACTGAGTCTGGACTTCCCAGCCTCTAGAACTGTGAGAAATAAATTTCTGTTGCCTAAAAGCCACTCAGGTTATGGCATTTTGTTATAGTGGCCAGAATGGACTAAGATACTCACCAAGTCATAAGAGATGAGCCTTTGTAAGATCGATGAGATAAATCAGGGATCAGGCAAAAACAACACATGAGTAAGGTATGGAGAAAGGAATAAAAAATGTAAGAATAAATACAAACTCATGGGCAGTGCTTTAGTTGATTTTTTAGGGTCTTTAAAGTAGACAAATTATAAGATTGGAGACAAGGCAGTCTCAGAAAATGGCATGTGACTGGAGAAGATAAAAGAGAGAATGAGATGTGAAGAGTTTTGTACCACTTGTCAATCCTTTCCAGAAAGCATCTACCAGGAAAGAGACTCTAAACAATCAAGTTGATGACATACCATGGCCAGTTTACATCAGCCAATCCCTGTTGTCAGCCACCCCTGTGCTTGAACAATAGGTGTATAAAAGAGTGACCAAGGTAACAAGGATGGAGGGTATGCATAGGCCCAACAGTATGGGCTCCCACTGAACAAAACTTACGTAGCTGCCGTCCCTGCTGAATGTCCAATCTGCCTGCAACAAAGGCCAAACTGAGTCTCCAAATGGTCCCATTTCCTAAGACCATCCAGTCATCTACTCTACAGCAAGCTGACAACTCTGGAGACAACGGAAAATTATTTTTCCTTGTATTGACAAATATTTATTGTTATGTGCTTATCTTTTCTCTTCAGATTGCCACATTTAACATTGTTTTTGAGGACTTACAGAGTATTTTATCCACCAACATGGGATCTCATATAGCATTGCTGCAGAATTTAAAAACTACATTACAGTAAAAGTGATATATAAATGGACACACAGCTGTGGGGTCCACTTATTCTGTCACACATTGTAAAACCCAGAATTTGTCAGCCTGATGGCTTGGCATATTGGCTGCTTGAAAATATATCTAACATTCCATTTTAGAGATGATACTTTCTACCTGCCAAACCCTCATCCTGGATCAATCCTATTATTTTCTTATTTAGTGTCTGCACTTAAAATGTGGAATGACCCTAGAATGAAGGACAATTTGGTTTCATTATATTAATAAATTCACAACCACCACAGAAAAGTGGTGCTATCTCTTAAGATAACACAGAAATTTCTGGTCAACTGTACGCCTTAAGAATTTCTCTTTGTCTATTTTCCTCTTATGCCCTTTAATCCATACTCAAAAGTTTTCATTACCTTCTATGTACTGAAGATTCAACTTTCATCTCCAGCTCAGGAACCACATATACAATTGCCTCTTCAACAACTCCATTTAGATAGCTCAATATAGCAAAATTTTAAATTTATGATTTTCTTTCTTCCCAGCCCTCAATCTTGTGTTTCTTTTATCTCTGAATGATATCACCATGCATCTACCTATGCAGATGAGAAATCCAATATTTATCCTTGAAATTTCTCTTTTTCTAACCTTTCATATCTTATTCATTAGAATTTTTAAAAATTATACTTCCTTGTCTCCCTGGAACACCTGCTATCTTTCCCCACTGCTATAATTTATGCAAAGTCATCAAAATATTAGAGTGCTGGTACTCATGAAGTATTAATGAATTGTTACATCATAAAATTAAAGACGAGCACTTTTCAAGCTCCTTAGGAAATATCTCTCAGAATATTTTGGGGCAATCATTCATTTTGGATAGAAAGAAGCAATATTACATAAATAAAATAACCATTTGAAATCCATGTGATTTCTAGTTGAAATTGTACCTTTGATTTATGGCTTAGAAGATATGTGGAAAAAATAAAATAAAGATGGAACTTTAATAATTTTAATTTTTTTAATTTATGTTTTTATAAATATTTATACAGATATAAACCTATTTTTATAGAGGTGATTGCCTCGAGTATTTTTCAGGAATGATAACCTACAAAATAAATACTTCATTAAAGGGATGTGGTCAAAGATGCCCATGATATCACAGCATAATTATCTTTAAAGAATCCAAAATCGAAGGTGGATAGAGCAGTGGCATAGTAGCAATGGTTTTGGTGTGTGTAATAGTGATGGCAGTAAAGGCTGTAAAAAATATCCAAGTCTCTTATCCTGTCAAAAATCACTTTACAGAGGTTTGAATTCTTATATTTTAAAATTTGAATGACTCTGTCAGGTCAGTAGTCTGTTCTTGGTTCTTGATGTGCTCTGGCCAAAGAATGACCAGACACACTGAAAGCCAGGTAAGCACGAGGGGAAGTTTATTGAGCAAAAGTAAGATGCAGTCTACACAGACAGGGAACAGGGCCCCTGTAGTAACAGGAGGACCTAATTATGTTCTGGGGTCCTGTTTTATATTGTCTAGGCCGGGCCCTCCTTGTGGTTCAAACATCACCATCAAACTACTTTTATAGACAGTTGAGAGTTATATAACCTGAGTCTTACTGTGCATGCAGATTCCCATGAGCCTCTCTGAAAGCCTATGGCGGGGGTAAACCTCAATGCAGATTTAAGTTAATGACATGATAATTACTTTAGGTTGTTCCAGGTCATCTTCCAGACTCTATTGTGCCTGCACTGCTTGGCCCACTGACTGGGGAATGCTCTGCATTCTTTTGCAGTTGGCATGCTAAGTTCTGATTGGCAGATGGGCAGGGCGTTCCTTTCTCCCCTGGGTGCAGCAATTGCTCAGGGCACCCACCTTTGTCCCCATAAGAGCCAGAGATCCCTCACTATCTACCTAACAACTTCTTTATAGTTATGGAGACATATGATGACTTTGTAAATATATTATTTATTCCAAACTTTCAGCAGTCCATGTAACACACATGTTTTTAGATTTAAGTTGTTGCCTAGCATTTTTTAAATTTTAATTTGAGAAAGCAAACAAAGAAAAGCTAGATCTAATCCCTGCTTCAACATTTTTTTGGCTGCATAACCTTATGTGATATAGATACTATATCGTATTTCTCCTAGCCTTCATTTCCAACTATACAGTTGGAACAATAGGACTGCTAATATCTACCTCAAACTAGTTGTTGTGAGAGTATAAATATAAAGGCCACCTAACAGTTCTTATCATTTAGGCACTCAATAAGTAATACCTCTTTTTTGTTTGTTTATTTTGTTTTGTTTTGATATAAAGTCTCACTCTGTTGCACAGGCTAGAACACAGTGGCCTCATCATAGCTCACTGCAACCTCAAAATCCTATATTCAAATGATTCTCCTGCCTCAGTCTCCAGAGTAGCTGGGACTATAGGCAT
The DNA here is from genome assembly GCF_000956105.1 of Propithecus coquereli. Classification (NCBI taxonomy): domain Eukaryota; kingdom Metazoa; phylum Chordata; class Mammalia; order Primates; family Indriidae; genus Propithecus; species Propithecus coquereli. The sequence continues at coordinate 646,008 of NW_012144079.1, forward strand.
GCACCACCATGCCTGGCTAATATTTCTATTTTTTGTAGAGATGGGGTCTTGCTCTTGCTCAGGCTGATCTTGAACTCCTGGTCTCAAGCAATCCTCCCGCCTCTGCCTCCAAAAGTGTTAGGTTACAGGCGTGAGCCATCTCACCTGGCCAATACCTCCTAATAGCATTAATATTGATCTTTTGTTTTTGAGCCTTTGCTTCTGATCACAGATAAAATTACACTGTTTTATTTTTCAATCCCAACTAAATATAATTTATGGGAAGAAAATGAGATATAATCTTAGGTAGTATATTATTATTATTATTATTATCTATAGAAGAAGGTGGTTTCTGAGGTTATTTTATCAGATAGAGGCAGTTTGGTGCTTGAATTCTAATCCATTGCAATGAAGTAGTGCGAGTTCAACTACAACATTTTATGGGAGATAACTGATACATGAAATTTAACTTTGTGAATGTTGAAATTGAATAGGACCACAGAGACAAGACAAACCATCCACATTTTTCAGAATGCAAGAATTGAGCCTAGAGAAGTTAACTGCTTTTGCACCACCACATAGCAGATTTGCAAAAGGGAAAAGAAAATATATTTTTTTAACTCCCAGCCCAAGGCTCTTTCTAATAATGCATCATGCAAATGAAGAGAAAATTGGTTTCCAGGTTATTTGCTCATCTTACAGGAAGAACACTTTGGAGAGACAATGTCTAGATTCTTTTGGAAATATCATCACAGAGATATAAATGGTTGGCTATATTCATAGACATCATTCTACATATCTGTAAAAATTCTTGGAGAAACTTAGACATTGGTTAAATTTCTGGAATACAACTTTTCATTTAACTGCACTTATTTATTAGTTAGATACCTAGGAAGAATTATATAAGCTTCATCCAACCTGCTGTTTCAGTGAATACAGTGACTCCACAATGTATATTTTGTTTTCTGCTTGGCATAAAAAGATACATGACCATGATCCTTGCCCTCTAAGAGTACACGGTCTAATGAAGAGGAAGCCAATAAATAGACAAATGCAATTCAACAAGGAAGGTGCTGAAATATGGGTGAATAGAGAGTGTTATGATATTACAAAGCAGCAATGTTTACCTATAGTCAAATTACCACTGATTAGATAGGCTTTCAGGTAAGGAAATTAATAGAAAAATAGCCAGATATCTATATAGATAATAATAAAACTACCATTACCTTAACTGGTTTCTATTAGCAAAAAAGGCTGTTGGGGAGTAGTACTCTGTTCACAGAAAAAGAAAAATGTGTTGATATCATTACCATAGCCTTTTAGTGTTTCTGTATATTCCTTTGAGGAAAAGAGAGTGAGAATCTGTTTTCTAAACCACCAGCTAACAGGATTTATGCTCCCACCTTCAGAAAACACACCCAACTTCAATTTTTTGAAAAGTTATTTTCCATACTTCCTTTCTTTCAAAATATGAAAAGAAATTCCAAGCAAGAACAAAAAAGAACGTCAGGCAGCTGTTTGGGCTATTACTGAATAATCATGATGCTCAGCACTATTGTTTCCTTTTAATGTTAATTTAAAATATGCTAGGCTCTGTAAAACACACTAGTAAATGCAGCGTTTTAAGGAAACTTTGGGCTGAAATGTATAAGATTTTATTTGAAAGAAATAAAAGGAAAGCAACCAGATGCCATGTCATAATCTCCTCTAATTTGGGGGGGGAAGTAGCAGTCCATTATTCTCAAGTAGAAAAATAGTGAATGGGATGTTCTAGAGCCACACTGAATCCATATTATCTCATGAAATCACCACAATAAACAAATTTAATTATTTTTCCCATAG
>NW_012144079.1:649098-655837 GCF_000956105.1 Propithecus coquereli
ATAATATATATAAATGGAAATAAGATGAATGTTTTTGTGCCTTTGGAATCAATGATCATCTTTCTAATAAGGGTATGAAAATTAATTCTAAAGGAGTATGTCTGCTGATTTTGTTTTTAGACCAATTTTTCCTACCTTCTTGACAAATTTTAAAATGTTATTTTTTCATCTTTAAAAAACATGCAGTGTGAGGTTGAGAGACAGAGAAGCTTGTTCTCAGCAGCTGTGCAATGCTAGCATGTTGTGAATATTCAACAAATATTAAGTGACATTGAAATATGAATTGATGGATAATGAATCACTTTAGGGAATTATCCTGCCAAAATGTTTTGGAAGATCCATGAAATGTTTGACAAATCCAAAAGATCCTAAGCTTTGCCTTTGCTGAGATTTATTTATTTATTTAAAGGGATGGGGAGACAGGTTCTGATTTTTCATCTGGCTCTTTATGTCTTTCTGTTAGAAAGTAATTCAGGTTCAAATCACATTACTTTAACTTCTGTTAAGCAATTGATTTCTTAGTGGTTATATAATTGGCAAAACAGAGCATCTAGAAAAATTGCTTCTTTTTATTAAGCACAGAAATAAAATTGATTAAGCAGAAACTTAATTATAGTAATGAGATTGACCCGGAGGTGGTGAATGAGCACCAGGACGAGACACGAATATTGCATTCAGAGAGTTTATACCTAACAGTGTTATGTTATTTAGCATTACTTAAGAAAGGGGGAAAATGTCCAAGCTTATAAAATACTTTTGCCTCTTCTGATTATATTCAAATTAACAGTTAGAATCTCTGTCTGAAATCTACATGGTGATTTTAACATAATGATTTAAAAATCATCTCTTTCAATACCAAGTAATGTCAGCCCACCCTCAGCTACTGTAACATTCCCTGCCACATTTGTTCTGTGTGTACCCATCACTGCAGTTACATAAACCTTCTTGTAATGCCTGTGATATGAAAAGTTCTATGCATTAGTCAGGATTCTTAAAGTTATAAATAACAAAAGCCACCTTAAGGAAAAAAAGGGGACTTCTCATTAGGATACAGATATCTCTAATAGTAAGTAGTTAAAATAATGCAGCCAGAAGTCAGGTATTTCAAGAAGAAGCACTAGCATACTATTGGCACCTGGACCATTCCTTTACCACTTTTTTATTTCATTTCTCTCTGTGCATTTGCTTTATCCCTCTTGGCAGACTTTCTTTTTCTTCTGTTCAATCCACATGATGGCAGAAGAAGGATACAGCTATACATTGCATTACTCAAACCATATGGAGAGATGAACTCTCTTGGTCCTAATTTCTAATTATCAAGGAAGTGACCTGAGCTCAAATCAGGTAGAGTGTCCAACATTTCCCAGTTAATTTTGGCCAGGAAATCGAGGTGTTGTTGCATAAATATGGCAGCTGGGTGCTTCTAGTTTGGCTACCAGGACGTATGAATGGGAGTAATGAAGCAGTTGATTGTGAGTTAGTAGATGCCCAACTGTGTCCACTACATTGTATAAGTGAAGTTTTGTCTAAAAGTCTCCCTCCTAAGTACTTCACCCTTCATAGTCACTAAAATTTTTAGGACGATATCTTTTCACCATTCAAAATTCAGTTTCCAATCCATCTCTTAAGTCATGTTAATGGAGAAATGATTATCCAACAAAGCAGTCCTCCTAGACAGAGGTATAAAATGGAGAAATTACAAACATAATTGCCTGTGGGTTCTGGAAAGTGAAGTATGATTGGCAGATTTTGGAGCAGAGCCAAGACTTGGGGACAGCAATCAGGACAGAGTGAGTTCCTTATTTTTGTTTGAGGAACAGCCACAGTCATAGTGTCAGTGGTGTAGGGATGGTTCAAACTCTGATACTAGGTAAGGGAAATCAGGTAAGAAGCACAGGGCAACCAGGGTCTCCAGAGAGTGAGAGGAGGACATCAGAAAGGAGAGAGCAAGGGAAGGAGAACCCCAATGTCTATGCTTAAGTTCCACAGAAAGACTAGTACACTGAGACTGTGCCCAAGTCCCTGACTGAACATTGAGCCCATATTGAATGGGAAAAATGGAAACTAGCTCACAGCTATGGTTAAAGGAACTGAACTGAGATCTAAGCTGCCGCTCACTGCAAGCATTCCTGTTGGCACTTTGAGACTAACCAAGTTAATTGCCTGCTAAAACAAAAGCATCAACACTTTTTGGAGCAATATAGCAGAATCCAGATTCTCCACAACCTAACATTCAGAATGTCCAGGATACAGTCCAGTATTACTCACATACAAATAGTCAGGAAAATTTGGTATAGTGTCAAGGGAAAAGACTATAAACAGACAACAACAGATGAGGTTAGCAGATGTTGGAATTATTAGAAAAAGTGCTTTAAAGAAGTAGTTATAATTATACTCAGTGACAATGAAAATTAGACTTGCATTGAATGAAAAGATATCTCTGCAATATTAAAAATTGGGGTATTTTAGAACTGAAAATTTCAATATTTGAAATAAAAAAAAATCCACTGGATAAGCTTAGGAGACTATTAGAAACGGAAATAAAAATGCCAGTAAATTTGAAAACATACAAAAAGATAGCATCTAATCTAAAGAAAGGTCATCCTCCACAACATACTTGTTAATTTGAAAGGAAAAAAGAAAGTAACTTTATGATGGAGAAGATAGTAGACATCACCTTAACAAAGTGACAGAGTTACTGTCACCAGTAATGACATAGCCACACCTTCTACCTCCTAATATGATACACTGAAAAGGGTACAGCATCACTTCTATGGTTATCTTTCCAAAAATGAATAACCTGAATTTAACATAAGGAAACATCAGACAAATCAAAATTAAGAGACATTCTACAAAATCACTGGCTAGTACTCTTCAAATGTGTCAAGGACATGAATGACAAGGAAAGAATGAGGAGCTCTTCCAGAAAGAGAGATTAAAGAGACATGACAACTAACTGCAATGTGTGACCCTGGATTGAATCACGCAATCCAGAAAGAGAACATTAGTAGGGCAACAGATGAAACTTGAATAAAGTCTATAAATTAGCTAGTAGTATTATATAAGTGTTAATATTATAATTTTGTCAATTGTATTGTGGTAATGTATGTATTGTTAGGAAATCCATTTTCTTCAAATAGATTTATAGTTTCAATGCAATCTAAGTCAAAATTTCAGTGTGTTTTTGTGGAAATTGGCAAGTTAATTCTAAAATTTATATGGAAATGCAAATGAATATAAATAGCCAAGCAATTCTGAAAAAGAAAATAATCAAACTTAAAGATCTGATTTCATGACTTACTATAAACAATGAGTAATCAAAAGAGTGTAATATTGGAGAAAAAATTAGACAAATAGGTAAATGGAAGAGAACAGACAGCTCAGAAATCATCTCAAACATAATTGGCCAAATGATTTTTGAAAAAAGTATATAGGTGTTTTAACTACAGAAAGAAGTGTTGTTTCCAAAATGATGTTGCAACAACTGGATGTTTATATGGAAAAAAAATGAACACTGACTCTTGCCTAACATGATATGCAACATTGAGCTGAAAGAATTTCTATACCTAAGTATCAAAACCAGAAAACTTCTAAAAGAAATAAAGGCAGAAAGTCTCTGTGTTCTTGAAATAGGTCAATATGTCTTCAATAGAATGCAAAATACTTGAATCAATTTTTTAAAAAAATACATTAAACTTTATCAAAATTAAAACATAAAACTCCAAAATGAGGATCAAGTATATATTCACGTACCCAGGATCCCCACGCCTACCCCAGATGTTCTTCATTACTCTTTCCATCTTTGAGGCCTAGTTCTACAAAAACCCGATTTGGTGGGTACTGTCAAAGCAATTTTTAGCTTGTAATCGACAAGAAGCAATGTTTTTCTAAGCTATGTTTACCTGTGTATTGGGATATGTTACGTTCGTGACATAGCTTTCTAAGCTTAACATATAGAAAGGATACTTTCTATTTAGTATACGTAACATTCTCACTAAGGTAAACCATGTGGAAGTCATTTCCCCTGAATATATAGCGACTAGAAGGAGACAAAAAACGATAAATTTTCTAGTGCTTATTTGAGTGCTTAGCATGACCAATGTACTTGCACTTGCCTTGTGTTCCAGATGAAAGTTCGAGAAAGTGAGGTGTGGAAAACATTTCCCCAAAATGAGAGAAGTTGCTCTCCTCTCTGCAAAACCTAGAAAAGTGGTAACATGATCTCAGGGTGGTCTAAGGTAACATTAAAAGAGTGAAAACCTGAATTAGGTCTTCACACAGCTGGCTTATACTCTTGAGGAAAAAAATTCCAGCAAATGGCAATATGTTGAACAAAAATCTCCCATTACAGCTCTGACACTCTCAAGGTATTTTGCAATTTTTTTGGCTGAACAACAACTCACAAAGCTTTTGCACAAGCAATTTTTCAAAGCCTTGTAATTCTTGTGGATGTATATATGATTCTCATTTTTGACTCTCTTTATGTTAAGATACCAGAACACAGGAAATTCTATTTCTAAATAAACATAATTTTGGGTGTCACAGAATCCTGCTGTGCATTTCTTAAAGGTTTTTCCCTTTTTTCTTAAAAGCTTTATACTGTTTTCCTAAAACCAAAACTATTCTAAGATTAAAAGGTTCCAATTAGATATGAAACACCAAACCCATGAATTTTGAGAGGGTTCTGAACTTGCCAAAACAATTTCTTGTTAGATTTGACAACTTGGATTACACACTCCCACTGCATATTTAAAAGCCTTTACTAGAAAGGTTTCCTGTAACAAAAGGGAGATGAAAAGATACTGTAATTATTCACAGAACATATTCAAGTCATCATTACTGATGAAATATGATATCTATGACATTCCTCTACTGTAAATAAGGCTGTGATTCAGAGGAGTGCTGTTACCTTCAGAAAACCCATTCTCATCCTTGTTAACATATAAAACAATAGCTTTCATCTTAGTCTATGCTGCCTCTCAGTCTCAATCATATTGAATCTAAACTCGTTGGGAGTAAAATTTAAATTGCCGGTTGGTTTCAGCTTTTTATACTTTTAATTCAAGTGGAAACTTTAGGTGCCTCTTCTTTAGTGACATGGTCAAAGGGGTATTCCTCCTTGGAAAACAAAAGCAGTCTGATTCTTTAGGTGGAGCTGGGATGGGAAAGTAGATTAGAAAAGGGCTGGCTTCAACAGCCCATAACCTGTCCTAACAGTTTCTTTTGAGTACTGTTAGGCATAGATCAGTGCTTTGGAAAGCCACATCAACCCTGAACAGGATCCTGAACACAGAAAGTAGAGTTAAGCACTCATGACACCTAAATGCAGTCCACAGCCTGTAAGTACAACCTTGCATTCATTCTGAGAAGCCATCCTTGAGACTGCATGTAAACATATTCTGATGACAACAGAAACACAGGTAAATGAACAAACACTTTGATTAGAGGAGTTTCACAGCTCATTGTGTGATGCTTTCCAGAGCATCTATATTTGCTGCTGACAATCCTTTCAGAAAAGGACTCATGCACGCATTGCTTCTCTTGGTTTAATAAGGCGTCTAAGCTGCCATTGTAATTATTAAGGCTTTGAAAAGTGCCACAGGTAGTTTCAGTGCCCAGAGATCTTCTCCCTGATTTTATCACAATGAAGCAGTATATAAAAAGTAGGGGAAAATGTGGCAAGTTGACCCACATGCCATTTCTCCTGTGCCGTCAGAACTTGCTGCTACATGATTTTTCCTGCAACTGATGGTGTTATTAGGCCTGACCTCACCAGACTTAAAAAATCTGCATCTATTTTAGCCACTTGCTGAAAGCACACAGAACTGCTAAGATAAAATTTCCAAGAATATATTAAAACAAAACTGCTAACTCAGCCAAATTTCCTACACACTTGGAAAGCCTGTAAAACAACAGGCCAACGTTAATACGCAGAAAGACGATAGTATTACATAACTAAGTAGAAGCTGCTGTTTAAATGTCAAGGTTTTGAAAATTAGAGGAATGTTTACATGAGTGCCAGTAATCTTTTAGTGGCCACATAAGTTGTTTCAGCTTACCTTCAGGTTACTTTTAACGTCAAAAATTGAGATTGCAATTTGCTGAATGTATCAATTTTATTTTTTTTCCTAAATTGAAAAAATAATTTTGTAAAGAAGGTTTGGATTTCTGAGAAACCATCCTGTGTTCCCATTTTAGAAAAAATTCATTCCAAATATTCCCCCAAGCAGAGAAATCCCCTTAGGTACATGTAAAGTAATAGCATGAAATTCACTATTACTGATATCAACAAGTAATTTGTGGATAGTTCAATGTCTTTCTGTCTTGTTCTAGGCACTGAATTCATATTAAATCATCTCTATCTACTCCTTGCTCATCTTCCAAATATCCTCATAGATTAAAAATATCTTACTCAATTACCACCATATAGCAGAGGGACCCGGCTTCTAGCTTTTCATCCCCAGCATAGTCATAACTGTTAGGTTGTAGGTTTCTTGCATAAACTCACTGTTTTATTCACCTCCATATTCCCTGTGTCTAATAGTGTTCCTGGCAAATAGTAATTACAAAAAATATGTTTAACAGAACCAGAAGCTACATTTCTCACACAATTTATTTTGATATTAACCTGAAAAAAATTTTAAATGCAAAACATGTTTAATTATTCCACAGACAAGAAAATTATTACTAGAACAATACATTTAACCACTTTTATTTCTATCTTGTACTTTTATTGAAT
>NW_012144079.1:656697-665092 GCF_000956105.1 Propithecus coquereli
GATATTTTACGAAGTAAGGACTTAGATTTGTGAAATCGGACCTTTCTGCAAAAATGAAACTAAAACAACAAAAATTTTCCTAATTATAAATGGATTTACTAACCTAGATGTCAGATTCTGTCAGATAATATTTCAACCATTAATACTGAAATCACAAACAATGCCATCTAGAATAAGCATTCATCTGGGAGACCAAAGATCTGTTTTGTAATCCTGGTCCTGTCACTAACTGGTTGTTGAGTTGGCATAGTCTTTTAAACACTGACCTGTAGTGTCTTTTGAGGTGACCGAGTTATTGAATCTGTTAATCTATCAGTTCCTTTCTAGCCTTAAAATTCTCTGATGTTTTAGAAGACCTCAATTCTTCTTGGTAATGAAGGACTTATTCAGTATGATTAAAAGTTATGTTTAGAATTATATTTTTCTTCCTTTATAACTAATACACTAGCTGATTTATCGAAGATGTTTTTGGACAATTTTGTCTGAAAGTAGATAATGGAAAGAAAAGTTATGAGAAATAGATTTGGTTTTGGTCACCTATATTTATATATATGAGTGTGTGTGTGCGTTATATGTGTGCATTTTGTGTGTTCTTTTGTTTGTTTTCTTTGTTTTTTGCCTTTTTATGCTTTTTAGAATTTTTACTTTCAGAAACTTTCAAGTGCCAAAAGAACCACATTTATGTGAAAAGATTTTTTTGGAGCATTATTGCCGACCTTGATTTGAAACTGAAGTTTACAAAATCTTCACAGAGCCTATTTTAATGAGGTTTCCAGCTTTAATAAAAAGAGTGTGGTTGCTTAACTAAAATGACCTGCCAAAACTTTCTTAGGTTCATCCATGGTTACACTGAATATTAAAAATATTGAATAATAAATTGAAACAAAAGCATAAATTTCATCTAGAAAGCAGAGCAGTTGCTCCAAGCTTTTATATTCAGAACAAGTCCTCTCAGGGCATATATAGAAAAACCTAAGAATTCTTATGAACATTTACCACAAGTATAATTTGTGGTAGTTAATATTTTGTAAAACTGAATTTGCTTCAGAATTTTGACTAAAAGTACTTATTTCAGACTCCATGAATAAAAGAGCTCTAGTAAAAATGATGAAGATATTGTAAGTTGCTAAAACAAACTAGCTTTTGTTCTTGAAGTCTGAAAAAAATATGAAAGCATATTTGTTTCCAGATGGAAGATAATTAACACAAAAAAACTGCTTTATACATAAATATGGCTCCTTTTTGAATTTCAGTAAGTTCATCAAAATATATAAATTCCCTTGGAACAAATTAAAGAAAAACTGGTATTGGAGAAAAATAAGTTAAAACTAGTTATTTTTCTTCCTTTTATTTAAATCATGGGAAAGATGTGTACATAAGTTGAGAAATTGTGTCTTTGTTAGTCTCATTATTTCTTTGTGCAAGGTGTTTGTTAGAATGAGATTCATGCTGTCTATTAACAAAATTATGTGACAATCCGCATAATTATGCTACATATGTGTGAGGCTAGTTATGAATGATTAGATTGTTATTCAAAGTTAGAATGTTCCTATTTTATAAAAGCCAATGACTATGAAATGAATGGGATTATTTGTGGCAGCAAAAATATTTCCAAATTGCAGAATTAGACTGCCAGTATCAAAAGGACTTAGACTGAGTAACATTATTTACCTCTATCCCTTAATGATAGAAGCTAAATGAAAGAATTCGCATAAACACAACAGTGTAAGTCACCACTAAGTATGGTGTAACTTAAATTATTTCTGTTCAAGTGCATTTAAAGTGTCAATTAATTGCCTCCATTTCAAATGCACACCTTTTCCCCAATTATCAAATTAAAATTTGAGCTGAATCAATGAGCACAATGATAGTTTAATTATATTAAACCACATGAAATAAACAGTGAGGAAGTGTTTGTGCAGATGGCCACCTGAGTCTGTCACCTCCAGGCATGGCCAATGACAAGTATCATTCTCTTGGTAAATAAAATTGCTTTATTTTACTGTCACTGCAGCATCCTTACTTCAAAAGGTAGGAGAATGGACTGAGAAAGAAAGATTTAAGGGAATTACAGAAGGAGAAATTGCAGACGCAGATGTATTTTTTTTTCCAAGGGCACCAGGTGTTTTAAATGCCACCAGAAGGGTGCTCCAGGCAATTCCGTGCTGTCCAAGATAGCTTGGCATAGATTATCTGAAAGCTTTTGTGTCTTTTCAGCTTTTGATTAAAGGCCAGTGTCAGGACTCCTCTGGGCTTTTGCTTGGTACAGTAAAGCCGAGGGATTTTTTTTTTTTAAGCTGCTGCCAAAAAGATGCCAGTTGGGATAATTACATTTCAATTTAAATTGGTAATTTTATGAAAATTTAAACTAGAATATGTGTCACCCAAATCCCCTTACTTTCATTCCTCCCAAACATGCACACACACACCCCTCTTGTTTTGGGGGAGACAAAGACAGCAGCCCACCAGAACCTTCCCATGACCCAGAGATATGTGCCAGGAATTAAACAGATGAGAGAAAATTGAACAGAGCCTGTTTTCTCTGTCCAAATTTATTTTCTAGCCTGGATTTATCACTAGTGTACATTGGAACCATCCCAGGGCATCCTAGCTTCTAGTATCTCTTTCCCGTGGACTCCAGCAAAAGAAGCTTTGGACCATAACTGTAGTATTTAAGACATTGTTTTCCATTCACAGTCAAGCTTTGTATTTGTTAACAGGATGTAGAAAAGGAATCAAACCTACTTAGAGTCTCTCACCCTCTTGGTGAAAGGAGTAGGGACACAAGTGGCCAGATGAACCCTGAATTTTCTGTCTGCCACTTTCTTTTTCCAGGACACATACGCAAGCTTGGCAGCATCAACAAAGTGGAAGTAATGTTCCTTTGTTTAGAATGCAGTGTGTACGAACATTTACATAATAAAATACACACACAAATAACAGATGGTGAAGAGCCACTCATTTCGCCACATGTTGTAAGCACGATATCATTCCTTGATGATCTCATTTCTCTTACTTCTGCCTACAGATGTCTACCAGCTATTTAACCTCAGGGGTTATTCAGATGGTGAAAGGTTTGAAGACAGGCACAAATCTGTCTACAAAATTTTCCTCTTCCCTCAGGTGCAAATGCCTTTTCTGGGTAGAGTTATCAATCCACAAAAATGCTTTATTCTGTCTAAAGTACTAAATAATAAACTCCATTTCTCATGACACTTGTTGGGAAGATAGTGTCTACAAAAGAAGACAATAAATACTGACAGTATGCTGACTCTGAAAGAGGTCCTTTCCCTGTAACCTTTTGTTCTGAACAGAAAGTGTATTAATAATTTTGGTTATTAAATGAATAGCTTTCTTTTATGGATGTGAAGAAGAGCCTTCTGAAATGAGTGAAAATCTCCCAGATGCTGTTTGCTCACATGTCCAATCTGTAATTAGAGTTAAGCCTCAAATGTGTGGTAATAGATACATTGTATGGATTTAACTGCCACTTCCCTCCCTAATTTACACTTAGATAATACTTCTCCTCCCAAAAGCACAAATTACGTTTCTTTTAATTAGCTCCCAATGTACTTTGTTAAAGTACTTTGAGAACGCACATTATTAACCTATTAATTTATAAACATACATTATGCAAAAGCACATAATCATTAATTAAATATTGTAACACATAAGGAGACAGCACTTTCATACCCATTTTACAGAAATGAGATAAATGCATGTTAAATTATTTGGACTACAACAGATCCAGAATAAGAATTTGTGCTGATCTATGATTCACTATTCTCTCCAAAGGGGTATGACTTTGATTAAACTCTATGTCTTCTTACATAAAATTAATCATAAATTTTAAGCAAAAATTGCATTTAAAAAAGGTTATATATTTAAATCAATTAGCACTTTAGGGAAATCTGATGTTTTAAGATGTACATATATCTTACATTTTATATTAATACATGGCAGTTTAGAAGAAGGATTTAATATCAACACTGGAATAAGCCAATGAATATGACTATTGTAAACAATCTACCTAACAATGATCCTCAAGAAATGAACAATGAACTTTTTTCAAAATGGCTGAAAACAAACAAAGAATCTTCCGGAGAATATCTAGACAATGATATTTAGAAATAGGTTTAGTGACTGGCTGGAATTTAAATGAAAATATGTGTGGAACCAAAAACGACCTGAATAGCCAAAGCAATCTTAAGTGAAAATAACAAATCGAGAGAGATCACTCTACCAGACTTCAAGCTATACGACAAGGCTATAGTAACTAAAACAGCATGATGATGGCACAGGAACAGAGACATAGACCAATCGATCAGAACAGAGAACCCAGATATAAAACCATCCTCCTCTTGCCATCTGATCTTTGACAAAGCAGACAAAAACATACACTGGGCAAAAGAATCCCTATTCAATAGATGGTGCTGGGAAAACTGGATAGCCACATGTGGAAGACTGAAACAGGATCCATACCTCTCACCTCTCACAAAAATCAACTCAAGGTGGATAACAGAATTAAACCTAAGGCATGAAACTATAAGAATTCTAGAAGAGGTTGGAAAAACTCTTACAGATATTGGCCTAGGTAAAGAATTTAATAAAAAGACCACACAGGCAATCACAGCAATAACAAAAATAAATATTACCTGATCAAATTGAAAAGCTTCTGTGCAGCCAAGGAGACAACCAATAGAACAAATAGACAATCTACAAAATGGGAGAAAATATTTGCATGCTATACATCCAATAAGGACTAATAACCAAAATTTACAAAAGAACTGAAGCAAATAAGCAAGATAACATTAAATCACACATTAAAAAGTGGGCAAAAGACATGAACAGAAGCTTTTCAAAAGAAGACAGACTAATGGCCAATAAGGATATGAAAAAATGCTCAATGTCTCTAATCATCAGGGAAATAACAATCAAAACCACAATGAGATGTCACCTAACTCCAGTTACAATAGCATTTATCAAAAAGTCTCAAAACAACAGATGGCTGGGGTGGATGCAGAGAGAAAGAAACACTTATATACTGTTGGTGGGACTGCATACTAGTACAACCTCTATGAAAAACAGTATGAAGATACCTCAAAGAACTAAAAGTAGACCTACCATTTGATACAGCAGTCTGACTACTGGGTATTCACTCAAAGGAAAAAAGACATTTTATAAAAAGACACATGCACTTGAATGTTTATAGTAGCACAATTCACAATCACAAAGATGTGGAAACAACCCAAGTGTCATTAATACATGAGTGGATTAATAAAATGTGTAATATGTGTACCATGGACTATTACTCAGCCATAAGAAAAAATGCTGAACTAATGCCTTTTGTAACAACCTGGATGGAACTGCAGGCCATTCTTTTAAATGACGTATTGCAAGAATGGAAAACCAAAAACCACATGAACTCACTACTAAATTGGAACTAATAGATTAACACTCATGTGCACAGATGGTAGTAAAATTCAATGGAAATCAAGTGGGTGGAGGGGGGAAGAGGGAATGGGTGAATTCACAACTAATGGGTACAATGCACGCTATGTGGGTGATCGGTACACTTATAACTTTGACTCAATCTGTACAAAAGCAATTCATGTCGCCAAAATGTTTGTACCTCCATAATATTTTGAAATTAAAAAAAAATTTAAATATTAGAATGATTTTTGGAAAGGAAAACAAATAAACACAAAAGAGCATCATTCATCCATATTCCTGAGGGCTGATTAAGGCATACTTAATGACCATTGAACATAAATATATTCCAGAATTAGGACATGGTCCATCCACAAACAAAAGGAAAAATCATGGTCACGGATGAGGAAGAGAGGGCAGGAGAGTAATGAAAGTAAGAAAGTAGGCAAAAAGATGAGTGGACAAAGTGATATAAGAGCTTCTGGACCAAGAAACTTCGGGAAAAGGAAGGAAAATGTAAGAGAGATCAATGAAATGCCCGTAAGAGCAGAAAAGGGAAAAAAAAGTTGCTGATCTGACAAAATTTACCAGCAAGCACTAGATTTGAGAGCATTGATATTCCCAGGAATATAATGTGCACATATGAAATTTCAGTCCTTATAGGAAAAATAAAAACAAAAAAACAAAAACTATTTCTGAGGACAGGTGCTCAGTGAAATGACTTCACTTGCTTATTTTAGTATTTTAGTCACTTCATGGTGGCTTTTCCTCTGTGGTAATAGCAGACACCCCTTGCCCTAACCAGGGTTTTTCCCATCCTCCACACTTCTCTTGCTCCATCTAGTTTCACATGCATCAGTCACACATGCCTCTGTGTTCCCATCCTTCTTGCTCTTTGCTGACATAGCCAACAACTGGAATAAAACAGTCATGGTGCATTGCTCCTTTTGGTTTACATCTAAGTCAAACCACCATCAGCCGTTGGCATAATAAATGAAAGAAACCCTTGACTGTGACGCTGATTTGATGCTGATTTGATGCTGTCAAATGCTAGATAATATTCCAGTTCTCAGCCTCTGAATTCTTTTATGGTGCCTTCCTAAGAAATAAGTGGGGAAAGATGGACTGCTGAGGGAGGTGTGTGGAAGGAGTCCAGCAGGAACTAGATAAACTCCAAACCATAGCCTGGGTTCCTCCAATAAATTTGGGGCCTTCCCAAGTTGAAAATGAAACAAATAATTGTTTTATTCCCCATGGAGTTTACAGAGATTTCTAGCAGGAGAGAAATTGACCATTAATATCTTCACAAAAAGGGTACTGCTGGTATCCTTCACCCCAGTCTGCAAGTTCTCCTTTACTATCCTTTTTTATCAACCTTTGCTCTCCCTTCTTGAATTCAGTCTCAGAGAAAGGAAGTCCCATAACTAAAGTTGGCTGGTTGAATACTATCTAGATGACAAGGGCTAGGCTAATTGTTTACATGTGTGTTAATTGATTTATTTCTCTCATTGTTGTCCTAGAACAGGCCTCCCTATCCCAATTAGGGGGGAATTATAATAATCTGTAAAAGCTTGAGTTCAAGGAAGGGCCTAGGAACAAATCTATAACCCTCTTCCCACTACAGGCTTCCCTTGCTACCCAAGTGCTAGCAGTCTTCCCCCGTGTTAAAATCCTCAGTCATTCTTCAGTTTCCTTAAGATTGCTATATTTAGAGCATTGTTCAATGTCTTGAACTTCCAGACAGCCACCCTCATTGCACTCCAGACTTCCACACAACATAACACCCAAGTTGAGATCTACTGTCTCCCAAGCTCCCTCCCCAGGCTCTCCTAATATTCCTTCTTCTTCTGAATTGTGAAAACATTTATTACATTTTTCTGGACCATCCTCTCTGGCTCTTCATTTCATAGTTGCCTCCTCCCAGCTTCAAGATAGAGACGGACCTTTATTTTTAACTTTTTCAGCACCTAAAACTGACAAAATTTGGGGTTATCACCGTTGTTATTTCCTATCAGTAAGATATAGAGTGTTTGAATAACAAATTGAGGATGTGGAATTTTCTTAAGGGCCTAAACTACGTTCAATAGTTTCATATTTCATTGATCTGTATGAAGAAAAAGTTTTACTTAACCAATGAACACAAACTACTAGCTAGTTATTGCCAGGTGACAGTGTCTTAGTCTGGTTTTGCTCCTGTAACAGAACACCACAGACTGGGTAATTTATAAACAACAGTTTATTTTGCTTATGGTTATGGAAGCTGGAAAGTCCAAGATCGAGGAACCACATCTAGCTAGGGCCTTCTTGCTGTGTCATAAGATGGTAGAAGACATCACATAGTGAGTGTGTGAGACAGAGAGGAGAAAGGGGGCTAATTTCATCCTTTTTATCAGAACTCACTGCTGTAATAACTCACCCACTCTCATGATAATGGCATTAATCCATTCATGAGGGGTCCACTGTCAATGACCTAATCACCTCTTAAAAACTCACCTCTTAATACCATAACAATGGCAATTAAATTTCAACATGAGCTTTGGAGGAGACATTTAAACCACTGTAGACAGGTACTTTCTCATGTTCTCAATAATAGTTACATATAAGAGCATGTGAATACAAGCACACACACATAAACACAAAGACCTACAACCCAATATATCAAGGATTTATTGAACAGATATACAAATAATGAAAATCAGCAGAAGTGGGTTTATTTTTTATACTGATGCTGTACTTGACTTTAATCAAGGATTACTCTTTCTTTGTTTTCAGTCTCTCCTTAGTTTTTACAACTTAAAATATTTTCCTAATTTCTTTTCTTGACATCTTTCTTGGTGGTATTCCTTTTTCCATTATTTATTTCTAATGAAGACTCTTCTAGACACTACTTAGTCTACATTTCTGGAATCCTTCTGACAATTATTTTGCAAAAGTAATGATCAAGATTGGCATGTAGCTCTGCTGC
>NW_012144079.1:668627-673953 GCF_000956105.1 Propithecus coquereli
AACTTTCTCAGAGACTAAATACTAATGACATCACTGATTAAATGGTTTCCAAGGATTGATCTACACTTTTTCTTTTCATCTAAGAATAATGAAGAACCCTGAAAATGCTTCACGACTATGTGGACTTCTTTAAAATAGTTGCATTAACTAAAACTAAAATACAGAGACAAGGAAAGAGAAATGAAGGTAACTCTTTTTAGGTTTGTGCTTCTTATGATATTTGGGCTTCTACCCACTATAACATATCAATGTAAGACATTTTCTTTTATCATCCACCTCTCCTCCTTTCTTCACTCTCTTCCATGTACTTGTTTTTCTCCATTTGTCTCATTCAAATTTATTATCAGCCCCGCTCTGCCCTGTGTTTTTCCCCAGAGGCTAACACCATAAATTGCAAAACCTGGGCATCATTACTGTCTGGTTTCTGGATAGGCAATAAGGTGGTGTTGGAAGGAGAACCAGCAGAGAGTTCCAGGTATATCTGCCCCCACTTCCTTTGTGTTTCAGTTCCATGTTCTGGGCATTGGTATGTCCCTCTATAATTATAACCTTGCCAGGCAGCATTTCTCTCTGTCTTTAGCTCTTGCAGTGCTTCAATAACAGTTTCCTCTGCTTGTCTCTTTAGGCATGAAAGCAGTGATAAAGTAATGGCCTCCCTCTGTTGTTGATCCCTGGGTACCTCAGCATCTCTTGATTCCTTTAACCCCACTCTGTAAATAGTCTCCAGAGTTTTATTGAGTGAGCCCTATTTCAATTCAGAATGCTGACTTGAATCAGATACATTCCCTCTCAACCCTTTGTCCCTACTTCTTCCAGGTACCGATCTGTTCATAGTCCCTGGCCACTATTTACAGAATGCTGTAATGGACTTAATGTGTTTTTTTCTGGCTAGGAGTATTTTCAGATAAAGACAGAAATATGGTGGGAGTTCAACTACTCTGGTAGAAGAAGTAGATTGTCTTTTACCAAATCAGATCCCCTGGCATTCTTAAATTTCCCCTCTGTGCTACCACCTATTCACTTTCCCTTCAGGTTTCCTAGCTCTTATTGCCTTGATTCACTACTGTGGTTAATGATTTGAAAAGATGAATGGCTTTTACAATATGTAGCCAGCACAAACTCTAACAGTTGCCAAAACGAACAGGGCAGCACTGAAATAGAACCATAAATGGTGTACTCTGGAGAATAGGTGTCCAGAGTAAAATTTCAAAGTGGACAAATTTTGTCTCTAACCTCTTTTTCTGTTTTTCTCATTACCTCCCCTATTTCCAAGTAGCCTTTATGTGAGATGTAAGAAGGTAAACAATCTGCATTTGAAAAGTAAAAATATCTTTGTGAGAAAACCAAGCCACATTTAGGGAGAAGTTAGTCTGTACCATTTGTTCTTTACTTCAAATGCTTCATCCTTTCAGTAAAAATGTGTCTCAGGACAAAGTGGAAGTGTGGAATCATCAGATCCTTCTGGTATCCTTTTTTCTTATTGCACTAAACACAGTGAGGTCAAGAGCTACAGAGCTTAAAGTTATAGATGTCAGTCCACTATAGACTTGCTATATATACCATGAGACCTGTGTCGAAGAGTAAATTGTTTTCCTCTATAGCTGGGCTCAAAGTTCCTACACAGATAACAAGGACAAGATCCAAAATGAAGATGCTTTGGACTCAACAGATTGGTGAGTCAAGACACTGCTCAGCCCAGAGCACACTGCAGGAAAAAGGGAAAGACATATCTCTAATATGACTTTTCTAGAAAATATAATCATTGCTTATTTTGTCAGTATACAATATTATCCTCTTTCTTGATGTTTGCCTTTGTAATATGTCAGAGGCCCCCAAACTCTTCTCTTATATATTACCCCACTCATTGATACTTGAATTATCAATTACAATTTGTTCTGTTTCCTTTACAGCATTTATATTCTCAATTTTTTCAACCTTGAAAATGTAACAGCACAACTTTGATTCAATAAATTGGCATAAAGTTAATTGCGTACTCCAAAGTACAAGAAGGTCATAGACTAAGAACATACTATATCAATATCTATTATTAGAGAAGATAAAACGTAATGTTTAAGAGCCCAGGTTCTGGAATCATGCTGCCTGTGTTTGAATCCTGGTTTCACTACTTCTAGATTTGTGATCTCAAGCAAATTACTTAACCTTTCTGTGTATTAGCTTCATTTGTACAATGACAATAATGGTAATATTTGCCTCAGTATGTTAAGTATTAAATTGGTTAGAACAAGTGCCTGAAAATAGTAAGCAAAGGGAAAAAAAAAACAACAATATTGATTAGCTCTCTCATAATAAATAATGAAGCCTTAACCTAATATTGTCTGATGTCATCTCTAACCTCTACCTTTGGGATAAATGTTAGAATAAAAGTCTTGAATAAGTTTGCTCTACCTGCACACAGCTGCGAGTGCAACCCAACCCTACATCAGGGAGGGTAAGAAGAGTAGAAGCCAGGAGCTCATGGTCATTAAGAGTATTTTGGCCTCTTTCCTGATTTTCTATACCCATTTTCAAGGCCATTTTATAAAATTATCTATAAATATTTATGAAATATTTATAAAATGCATTGTATATTAACATACTATATGTGATATACTTATAAATATATTTAAGTATTTATAAAATATTTATGCCCTAAAGGGACTTGTCCATTAAACAATCAGGGCTGATATCTTCCACTGTAGCATGTTTAGTCCTGTCATAATCAAGGAATGGCTGGCTCAAGGTAAGAACTCAGTATACAACCTGTGGCAGAGCCTCTCACTTTTCTCTTTCTTCTAATCCAGGTCCACCAAGGAAGAAAGGAAGAATGAGACCATTGTGCACTATACTTCTAACCTTGATCTTGGAAAGGGATCAATTGCAAAGGATCATATGAATTGAGCTTGGAATAGTGGAGTAAGCCTGAACACTCTATCTTGGGAAGGATTCCATTTCATAGGCCCTGTTGATTTACTTAGGAGATATGAGACATGGCAAACCTATGAATAACTGTGAAATACTAAGTAGCAGATCCAAATTGGGAGAAGTAGTTTTCCCAAGGGGTAATGTCTTAAAAATTGAGAAGCTGGAGATCATTTCAAAAGATTGCAGGTGAGCACCATAGCCTCAACAAGGAGAGCAATACAGGGTACTCGGGGTTTATTAGCTCAGAGAATAATCTAGTTTCATTATGCATTTCTGGAACAGACTATAGAGAAAAGATTTAATATTATGAGATTTGTAGACTATACTGAAAAACAGAAGAAAAGGTAAGAGAGAGAAATCCAAGTTGTATGGAACTAAAATGCATGGAATGACACTCAAATTCAGATTGGGATATAATTTGCAGATATATGTATGTATGTGTGTGGAACTTGATTTTTTTGCATTAGTATATATTGCCTTTGGTAATAGCTCCTTTAAATATGCATAAGAAAACATAAGATCACTATCCAAACAATTGGGAATTATAGTAGAAGTAAAATATAAGGAAAATGTATGAATCTTGGAGTAGACTCAATTTTACTTTCTTAGTAAGTACTCAGATTTCCAGAATAGTGGTCAGGGCTCAGTTTCATTGACTCTTGCAAAAACAATACCAGGACATTATCCAGTATAAGTTGAGGGGACCATTTGATCTATCAAAACAATGTCCTTGCTAAATCACTACAGATTTTTCTGGAGCAACCAGCTGGAAAGTACTCTGAAATAAATATGATTTGCACTCATTTACACTGAAATTTAATGTTAAGTCAGGGTAGCAATGAGGAAAATGCAATCACATTTTTAAAACATGCAGAATTATATAGAACTTTGAAAATTCTTAGGGGTTATTTGTGGAGGATGGCTACATGTCCCTCCAACTCATGTAAATTAACAAATCAAACATGTCACCACAATATAAGACTTCTGAAGTTTTATCATGCAAAGCTAGAACTTCTGGTCTGCATGTTTTCTTTCTCTTTGTAGATAACTACATAAGTTACTAGTTATTCTAACATCACTTCTCAAGCCCCCATTCCAAGTTCAAATTCCCCCCATTCCAAGTTCAAATTCCCTGGTTGTGCCCTTGTGTTGCATTACTATTAGCCCTAAGCATGAAGACAAAAGTGGGTTAGGTGTCTCTCCAGTTGGTACTCATCTCCTAATTCCATCATTGCCCCAGTTTTAAGACCAGTTGAAGAAGTAGGCCAACCATATCTAAAGGCATAGAAATTTCAACAAAAGTAGCATGGCAGTCTACTTTTGATAAAAGGTGAAAAATAAAGTTGTAGTAGAAACTATGTGAATTTTTGAAGTACAATTACAAATTAGGCAATGAAAAATATTTAGCTGGTTCCACTGGAGGCTAAGAAAAAGAAGGAAGGAAGGAAGCAAGGAAGGAAGGAAAGATGGGAAGGAGAGAGAAGGAATATGAGGGGAAGGAAAAGGAAGGGAAAATTTTTACCTATTATCATTGGAATGTAAAATTTCTACACTGAGATTTCTAGGTAAGATAATGATTTGCTTGGAATTCACAAATTGTCAGAAACCCTTGACTCTAAGTTTGCATCTGGCCACAACTAGGTATTGTCATTTACTTTTGGAGGGATGATAAATCTCGTAGAGATTTTGTGTGATTTAAATAAGTAAACTTTGAATAATAAGTCCTTCATACAGCATTCAATGAACACTAGTATTCTTGCCTAGAACCAATTAGAAGAGACTGATTAGATGTATACTGTTATATCTACTTCTTTAGGTCATTAGATAATGAAAGAAAATTTATAATGTCTACCAGGGAAACCATATAAATTTTAAATAATGTAAAATGGATTTAGGTGGTATGATAAAGATCCTATATTTAAAAATGAATAGACTAATAATGCATATGTATTAAATAATGCCATTAAAACCTAAAATTCTCTCTTGTTTTCTAACAAAAATATTTGCATATAGCACTATAAATTTTCATTCTATGAGCCTAGAAATTGAGGAGTGTTCATTTAAGTGTGTGTGGACATTTATTTTCTATGTAACATAAAAATGAACATTTTAAAGGACAAGAGGAAAAATTGGGGAGTTTTCCAAAAGAAATATGCCAGTATAAAAAAAATTCTGATCAGGGTCATCCCTAGAAAAGATAACAAAGTGGAGAGATTATTGTAGGGTCCATTCTTCAGGAATCCTTTGCTAATGCTTGGCAGAGACTCAGAGGATGAAAGTAGAGATGGTAAGAGCACATGATACAAAAATAATGACGCTCTCATATGTATTGAGATAGGCCATAATCTCCAATCCTTGCACCACCAAAACTGCCAAGATGAAAGAATAAAAATTTCAACCTCTT
>NW_012144079.1:681034-682241 GCF_000956105.1 Propithecus coquereli
TGTCTTAAAAGATCTAGAATTAGATAGATCAGCATAGAAGACATGGTAAAATTTAAATCAATAGTATAACAAATGATGTGGAAAAATTGGAGACTTGGATAAGTCAAGGCTGAATAGTCGATATGGTGGTTGACAGGATGTTGATATTCTTTCTAACAGCAAATGTTAATCCTGGGGAGCTGGCTGCAACTACCATTTAGCATGGCTGAATTTTTATGGAATATGATTTCTGTAAAAATGATCTCAAGCCATCTCACAACAGTCACTCTAGAGACAACTGATTCTCAAACATTGGTCAGTACAGATGTCATGTGGGTAAGATATATATTCCCTTAGAATTCACTTTATCAATTTTCCTTTCTGCACTCTGCCATGAGCTAACTATTTGTGAGCTTTGAGACTGATAATGTTACTTTGATATTTTTCTGTTTTCCTCATCTTCATGAGAATAGGAAAACTATTTGTTATATTTATTTGTGCTAGGCAGTCATCCCAGGGATTCTCTGCTGGACTTTTCTGTGCCTTCCCCATACTCCAGTATAAGGCCAGCCATATGGAGGTGAGTGTAACTATGTTGGGGTGCTGGGGTATTTGAATGAATGTGGAGATCATCCACAAGGATACATGCAGGACACTCAGCAAAAGTAGACCAAGACATCAGCCAACTGTTAAAACTCATAGCAGGTTGGGAACCTGTATTGCTAGTTTAAAAAAATAATAATAAAACATGTTTTGGGTTCTTTTTCTCTAGATGAAAAAAAGTGTTACAATAATTGGACAGTTATAAGATATAAAATGTTAAGACTCACTTAGGAAAAAGAAAGCACAAATATTAGCGGTTTGCAATGGATCATAACCTGCCAAGTCAAAACTTAGACAAATAAAAACCAGATCATGGGAATATAAACCTATAACCTAGTCTTCAATTTTCCATCAGACTGAGTAAAGAAATCATGGTTTATTTTTACATAATTTATAAGTATGACTTTCATGACATTTATTAATTGAATTTTTAATTAGAAATAAAAAAGTTCTACTTTAATATTGTCATTCTGTTCATAAAATGAGTGCCTGTTATGAAAGGCTCACAAAATATGAGTTAATATTCCAATTAAGGGCAAATTCAATCCAACCATCAAAATATTTCTCTGGCAAGGGTAGTATCCACTCTTAGGTGAGTCCCTCTCAATGGAACCATGGCAAATAT
>NW_012144079.1:682291-685021 GCF_000956105.1 Propithecus coquereli
TAGAATAAATTTATTAAATTAACTATGAGTATGCCAGTGAAGTTTTTAAAAGATGACTAGACTGGTGCTCCATGGAACTAATTTCATTCTGATATTCTCTCTTTAGTCAAGTTCAAACTTCTCTATAACTTTTTTACATTTTCTTCCTATTAATGACATTGCCATCTAGTTTTCCAGATTATCTGCCTTCATTTATCTTTTTCTGTCATCCCTCTTCAAAACAAGGCTTACAATCTAACACCTCACAGAAGAATTTTCTTATTTTCTGCTGACATTTACCACCCTTTTACTTTGCATGTCAGTCTTCAATTTTTTGTCTTTTTATAGACGTTTGTCAACAAGTTTCTGCATGTGTGTGTTTACATGTACATGTGTAACCATACGCGTGAGTGTTTTTACATCAATGTGGTCCAGATAGTTTATCAGAGGACTATTTCTACGCTATTACCCATACTTTCTGGAACAGCGCTCAAACACAAATGAAAAAGTTCAATAAATGCTACTGAACCACTGACTGTAGTAACAACACTTTTAATTATTAGGATAAAAACATAATTAGTACTTGCAGATCACATTAGGGCTTAACAAAAGCTTTCAGATATACCAGCTCATATGTCTATTGTTTTATAACATATAGTTTATTATAGTTTATCTATTGACAATTAAAGTGTATAATAACAATGATTTGAATCTTTGAAGTGTAGGGTTTTCTTTTGTATTTGTGTATGAAGATATCCTGGGAATACATAACGTTTCAAACTAATAATGCATAATTTGGAAGATTGCTCTGCAATCACATCACGCTTCTCTGCTTAGAAGAAACCTACTATCTACCTCCATTTTGTTTTCTACTTTGAGTCAGACTTTTCTTCCATCCTGGAGTAACAATGGTTAAAGATTTCAGTTTACAAAGCTCAAATGGAAGGTATGCTGTAAATCCACATTTCCTTCTCTCTAACTCTTCCTAGGTTTCAGGCAGTAATCAGAAGCATCAACGGAGAAGGTAAGAAAATCAACACATTTGCCCAGGTCTTAATGGTGGCCATTGAAAGGCAGTACTAATATAGGCTTTCTTGATAGCAAGAGCTGGCATTTGATGAAGAAAAGATTAACAGATCAAGTACAGTTGGAGAAAATACTTTCTAAACTCAGCCTAAAGATGTTCTATGATTACTAATAAATGTCTTAGAATCCAGGAGTAAAAGTAATGTAACAGGACCGTTGTTCAAAATAGCCATTTGTTAAATGGGATAGGAAATTCCTTTAAAAAGCACTTTATTAGGCCCTAATTAAAAACAACTATAGTTTTTTAAATTTTTCTTTAAAAAATATTGCTTAGGGAGAGAAAAAGGAGGAATGTTTATATGCAGTTTAACAAATCACCTCAATAAATGTTCTGCTGATGTACAAAGTTAGACCCAGAGGCCAGTCTGTAATATTGATTTAAAATTGAACTCCTTATCGTAAGAAAGTAACAGAAATGGAGAATCATATTGCATCTCTTAACCCCACTCCCTCTCAGGAGGTAGAGACTGTGGGTGTGGAAGAGAAAAGGAGAACAGAGTGAGAATTTGGGTCTCAGAAGGAGAAAAGCTTAATAATTTTAAGGAATAGCAATATTTAATATTCACATATTTCTTAAAATTTTATTCTTTGAATAGTTAATACCTTCGTGTTTCAAAATTTAAAAGATCTTACTATCTTATTTTCCCTTTTTTTACGTAAATGATAGACTATCTATTTACAATGAACTGTATTATTATTTAATAGTGAATCTCAGAGTTCTTATATCAGAATATCAACATTTCTTTTATTTTTTAAATGACTCTATATGTGCAATGCATTTACTCTATTCTCTGTGAATGAACTTTGCATTGTTTTAAGTTTTTTCACCCTTGCAAGACTGTTATTCACTGAATAGCTAGGTACATCTATAACACATATATACACAGCATATATACGTAGCGTAAAGTCCTACAAGTGGAACTGCTGGATCAAAAGGTTTGCACATTTTTAATTTGGGGAGATGTTGACAAATACTCTTCTAAGGAATTATACCAATTTAAACCTTCACAAATAATATAATGTGTGAAACTGCTTTTTTTCTACATCTTTGGTGACACAGTGGATAATTAAGACTTTGCTGTTTGCCAAATTTCTAGGTGCAAGTGGTACAATAGCATAGTTCTAATTTATAATAATCATATAGCAAATGTTATTAAGAATTTTTCCATGTTTATAAATTATTTGTATTTTTTATGCTTACATCTTTTACCCTGCTTTTTACTTGATGGTTAGAATTTTTTATTTTTAAGAACACATTAATGAGTTCAAAATATTTTTTCTCAGTTTGTAATTTGTATGTTGATTTCCCTTTGGGTGGTTTTTGCTATGCACAACTTTTCACAGGAATTGAAATTTATTACTATTATTATTACTCAGAAAGACCACAGTCCAGCATTTTTAAGAAAAATATTTTCTCTTTTTTCTTTAAACTTTTATGGTTTTCTTTAATAAATTTAAATATTTTGCCATTTTAAAGTTTATTTGGGCCAGGCACGGTGGCTTAAGCCTGTAATCCTAGCACTCTGGGAGGCCTAGGCAGGTGGATTATTTGAGCTCAGGAGTTCAAGACCAGCCTGAGCAAGAGCGAGACCCCGTCTCTACTAAAAAAATAGAAAGAAATTAGCTGGACAATGTAGAGTGCCTTTAAAAATTGTAAATGTGGGC
>NW_012144079.1:688406-690776 GCF_000956105.1 Propithecus coquereli
GAATGAGGCTGACTTAACAGTAATTTCCTAGTTAGAAGCGTGGAATTTCACAAAGGATCTTATGGCTTTAGATGGTGATCCTTTAAATAGACACTATAATTCACAGACTATGATGAAGACACAAGCTAGCTTTAAAGCCATCTACATGCCTCCTAAGACCCATAGTGAAGACAAGAAATGTATTATAGTTAAAGAACAGAGTAAGGGTCTCAGTGTCTTACTACCCCAGGCAAGAAAAGGCAAACTTTAATGGTAGAGAAGATGGGTGACCACTGTCACCAAGTGTGTAGTTTTCAGAAAGCACAATTATTTCATGTACAGACCTAGGAGAGACAGAATTTCATCATATTCCAACAGGGATTTAGCTCCTGAGAACAAGGGTATAGAAATAAATTCCTAACTAAAAATTACACCCAATCTTGAATTAAGATATTTGTCTTTATTTCATGTATAAAATAAGCAAAACTATACTTTTTAGTATCAACACTGATATGGATAATTTGATTTAATTGAGAAGAATACCTCACTGGCTATTCAATTTCAAATTCAGAAGAAAATTAAAATAAACCAAAACTCACTTTCCAGATAAAACATTTAGTAATATTTGAGAATGAATTATGGCAAATTAATTGCTAATTAAGTAAAGGGTGAAGAATAAAAAAAAATACACCTCAAACATTGTTCTTTGATTTAACTTGTCCCTTTAGTTTGTCTTTTGTTAGTTTGCTGCAAATTTCAAACCTATATCTTAAATCCGTAGTTGTTTTTATAATGAAACAAGCATATTATGATGTCTCAAAATAAAGCTATAAATCTTACCAGTTTACATAGTTCATATATTCAAGTTTAATTGCCTTTGATCCTGCAGGTGGCTGTGCTGTGTGCAATGTCATGCTATTGTTCCAAACTAACTGTTGAGCTATTCTGGAATGTCCCATAAATAGTTTTGTAATAAATCCATTTTTCATGCCCTCGTGCTTAATTGTATACACGAAACAACTTGTAGCAGTTGTCCTAAGCTGACCTAGAAACATACAGCATCTTAATCCATGTTCTCCTCATTAAGCATTTATTTATACTAGTGACATGTCAAGGACACAAAATTTCTTTCTCACAGAAACAAAAACTACATCCAGATGGTCAAAGTTTCTTCCAGAAGAGTATGGTTAGCAGAAACACAAACCAACAACAAGAACAACAAAACAGCATCCGTAATTTGTCAAAAGACATCCTCTATAAAAAAATTAAAAGAGGCCTGAGAAATCAGCACAACCTACCTGAGCGTCTTTCTCTTCATTCTGGTGTCTGGCCAGCTTTTTGGCTGTTGCAAGTACCAGGTCTCTTGTTTCCAAAGAGCTGCCTGTGTTGGCCTGTCTCTCAGACTATCGTGTTGCAAAATCTGAAGTTTTGTTGCAATAAACACCAGATTTCAAAGGAAAAGCAATGGAAATTGTGCAGAGATTAAACTTCATTTTTATAGCAACAGTAAGTAGTACATAACTATGTGTCTAAACAACACTTCCTCATCCAATATAATATTAGATTGAGAAAGACACTGATTTTGAGGGTGCATTTAGAAAAAAAAACATATTTAGGCTTGGGGGAACAGAGGGTTGTCTTTTGTATAAACACAATAAATGTTCCTTTGAATCCCTCCTGAAGCAACCATATGCAAACAGATAACTTTAGAACTGTGTTATTCTAGAGTGATCCTCAGCCAAATGTAGTTGAAAAGTGGTTGGGCATAATGAGGGCAGCCCTGACACAAACATAAGCAATATGCTTCTCAAGATAAAGAATTTTTTAAAAACCTAAGTCAAATGAGAGCACAATATTTCAGGAATAGTTGCTCTCTCTATGCTCATTTAGTTTGAGATGAGGCCTGATGACCTCAAATAACAGTACCTCATAAATTGGCTTTTTTTGATCTTCTTTCAAGAGCATCTTCATTAGCATTATAATGTCTGTAACTTTTAAGGTTGAAAGATAATGTTTAAAGAAGGTAAAGGACTTAAAAACTATCAAAAAGTCAGGGATATGCTCATAAACTACTGAGAGAACCAATAAGAATATGCCCAGGGCACCAAGGAAACTGCAACATTTTTTTTTTTTTAGGGTAGAAGGTCATTTGTATTTTAATTCTTTAGTTTTTGTTTCAGCCTCTTTTCATTCTTCCTTGGCTTATAGGGCCAGGGCTCCCATGATCTAATTGCTACAGAAGTAAAAGCTCTCAGATATCCCACATAACAAAAAGGTAGACCTTAAAGAGTAATAATTTCAGTCCACCTGTTTTACAGATGAGAAGGTTGAACCTTGACAAGATTAAGTGATTTGCCCCAACGTGATGAATAGCTGTGTCAAAATGGGGTG
>NW_012144079.1:690826-692707 GCF_000956105.1 Propithecus coquereli
AAAAATAGTTTGAGCTTATTAAACACTCTTATAAATCAATAAGTCCAACCACCAGGTAGAAAAATATGCAAAAGTTGTTAGGATATATTCCCAGAAAAGAAAATTATTCTAAACATGAAAAGATGATGAATATCACTTGTCGTATGACAATTACAAATTAAAACTACCCTATAATTTTTACCCAGCACTCTAGCAAAGATTAGAAGATTTAATAAGTATGTAAAAAATCAAGAACTTTTACATATTGCTAATGAAGGTTAAACAATAGCCATAATACTGGATTTTCTTGGCCCTGACTAAATGAGAATAATTCCAGATTCTAGGTTAAGATAGATACATTTTACTACTTTATTCATCTATTTAAATTTTATTAAGAGTTTTTATCTAGAATGGATATTAAATTTTATTAAACACCTTGTGAGCACACTAATTATCTGCTATTCATTATACCATTACCATTATAGTAATGAAGATACCATGTATCAAAATCTATAGAATAGAGCTAAAGCAGTACCCTGAACAAAAGTTCTAACAATAATTAATTATATTAATCAATGAGAAAATTAATAAAATGACTGGTGACCATGAATAGTCTAACCCTTACTCACAGAGCTGATACTGAACAAGAAATAAAAAGGATACTATTGTTTCAAAGGACTTTGTTTTTCACAGCTGGTATTATGTACAGGTTGCATACAGCCTCTAAACAAAATTATTCATTTTTGATACTCAGATACTTTGCCTTGAATTCCTTACCTTTTGTTTATAAGTTCTTCAGACTGCGTTTCTGATTAATAGAATAGAAACAGTATATTAACATAAAAATCATTCTAATGTATCACCTACTGGTTCAAGTTTCAAAGTTTGAAGAGTTTATTTCCTGCTTGCTCAGACCTACAAAATGGGAAAACTCTTCCCTTGACTCACTTCACTAAAGTGATCCTTTGCCTTTCGAGACTTCAACTACTTGCTAACCCCCATTCTACTTCCATATAACTGACTCCTGGCACAACTGTCTACCACCCCAATCATTCCTGTCCAGATGCAGCCCAAAGTTGAGGTGGGAAAACTCTTGACACAGAAGTTCCTGGATACAAAGTGCCTACTGAGTAAAGTGAGAAGGAGAACTTTTAAGGAATAAAATATACAACTGTCCAACTTTTCTGCATATGTTGAGGTTGATGTACCCATATAATATAATATAACCATGTAAAATATAATAATATGTGTTTTAATGTCCCTAAAGATTTAGCACACCTATACTCAAAGATTTATTTACTTTGTCGGTTTTCAATTATGTTGTTGTTGGTGTTTTCACCATATAGAATTTCCTCATGCCTCTGGTGTGGAAGGAAAAGTATAATAACATCAGTCAAAGGAATCTTGTTATATAATAATCACCGTAATGAGTGGTAGCAGAGCTTACTAAAGAAGAGTACAAACATTCACAGTGGCAAGTTATGAGTAATAAAAGGCCTACTTTTATTGTCTTGCCATAAATTATACTGTTTATATACAACATAGCTGGTCAAGGCTATACTTATTCCTAGACAATTCCTAGTAGACATTCCAAATAACTGAAAAATTGGCTCACTCTCCATTAACAAGATGCCGTTGAGCAACTTGTCTTTAGAGAAACCTATTTATTTATTTAGTTTAAGGATAATGCAACCAGTTCAAATGATGGAAATAATATATTAATACAAAAATCATTATAGTATATTATCTACTGATTTGTTAAGAGGTCCAAGTTTTCTTAAACTGAAAGGAAGTAATTCTTTGTGGTTTATCTTGCTTTTAGGGTCTGCTATTTTCTGAGTTTAAGTCATCCATCACCATGTCTATTTTAAAAGCAGAGGCTTTTAAAGGGTCAGATGATAA
>NW_012144079.1:692757-693272 GCF_000956105.1 Propithecus coquereli
TCATCTAAATAGGAATAGAAATTACTTTTTCAAAAGGAAAAAAATAAAACTGCTTTTAACAAAACAGTAGTCTCTCTTTCCTTTTCTGGTCTCCTCCTAAATATTTTAAGATAAGTGGTCAAGCCATAGTGAAAAATGTTGTTTTTATGCTTTTTGATAGAACAATTAAGTATATATGTTGCCCATTTAGAATTAGCCTTCTCCTCTCCCACGTGGTTTTAAGTGCACTTAACAACAGAACCCAATGGAAACTCACTCATTTAACAAGTCTGCCTAGAGGGTTTCAAATATGGGCCTAACATGGAAATTCAGTCATAATTAAATCAAAGTACTAACATAAATATGTATAAAAAGATCCTGGTAAATAAGGGAAAATTTAAGTCTAGGGATACATTATGAAGAGATGCTGAAGTGTTAAGATAGAAGGCCAGCAATAGGGCTAGGCTTGGAAGGCTGGGAAAAAAAGAGAAGAAATAGATTAAACTTGGTATGCAGCAAACATACAAGGAGTGATT
>NW_012144079.1:696152-697825 GCF_000956105.1 Propithecus coquereli
GGCAGACTTAATTTAATTTATTTAATTAATATGTTTTTTGACTTGTATAGGTTTGTTTTCCTTTCTTTTGTCTTTCCTTCTTAGGAAACATGAATTTACATAAAAGATGTTACCATTATTCAGTTTTTAAATGTATTAGAAACTCTAAAAGCTTTGGAATATTAAGCAATGGATTTCATTTCATAGTCTATGAACAAATGTGTATTTCACAGTTGACTTTGATGTGTAGGCTTTGTTTTATGGCTAGGACATTTGTGGTAAGTTGAGTGTTCTCCGTGTATAGTTAATTCTTTCTTAACTGTGTTAAATTTTCATTATAACTGCTCATATAAAACTAATGCCACTTTGAAATAGCAGAAAGTGCTAATACCACAGTATGGATCGCAAGAATGCTTCTGTGTTAATACCCAACCTTATTTTCAGGCACCTATAACAAAGTCATGCATATTTATTCAATATGGAAATCTAGCATAAATACAAATCCAATTTTTATTTTTCTTAACCTTCAATCTTTAAATGAGAAAGGGAAAAAGAGATATTTTTTCCCCAGCAGAGCACACTCCAGAAACAAATATTCTACATCTGTTTTAGCTGGCATGGATGGGGCCCTGCAGGGTAATATATTACCATAGATTTCAGAACTGACAATCTTCAGACTAGTAGTTCTCTATATTGCAAAGCAGCAGACATCCATGTGTAAAGATTTTATTTTCCAATGATGTTTATTTAGGATTTTTTACTGGATGAATTGAGCTTGTGAGTTTATGAACTCTATTGAAGCAATTATCTCCCTAACTCAGAAGGAGCTGTTGGAATCTCTCATGTGAGTACCACACAGCCAGCAGGTTCCCTCATCACAGATCATCACAGAAGGCATTTTGGTGGTTTATTTGGAAGACATTTTCATGCTAAATCCCATTTTTCAATACTTTGCAACTTCTTCAAAAGCTTTCTTTAGCCTCAGTGTGGAGTTAGAGCAATTTATCTATTTTTTTTCGAGAGAGAGAGAGATTGATGCGGGAGAGAAAGTGTTTCTAGGGTATTTGAGGATTGGATAATATCAAATTAGGCCATGATAAAATATAGTCAAAGCCAGCATTTTAAATTGAAGAACCATATGAGAGCATTGAATTCAGATATTCAGAGGCTGAATACACAGGGAATATTTTACATTCACAAAGGATTTTCTTCCTAACCCCCCTTTCCCTACATCATCCACTCCCAAACACAAACATGCACGCATTCTTTTGAAGTATATGAATGTGAACTCATAGCGGGCATGCCCCTCAGTCCGTGCCTGTGGGCATGATTTTAAACAGAAACCTTGAGGGGGTTTATTTCTGTTAAAATGCATAGACGGGACCATGTGTTTTTAAAATTTGCAACAAAAGAACTCAGTAAAAGTGGAGTCAATACATGTTTACATGTATGTACAAACATATACAGGAACTTACTAATATAAATATATAATATATTTATGCTACTGGCAGAGACGGGCAATTAAACAATGTGCAATTGGGCATGTAAAATTGAGGTCCAGCCAGCAGATGGAAGTGTATTTGAGGATAAAGCTGCCAAATTGTGCTATAATGCAATATGCTTATACTCAGAAAATACATCATACATTAAAGAAACAAAAGAAAAGTTTGCTTTTTTTGTTCAATTTCTAAAGA
>NW_012144079.1:697875-700186 GCF_000956105.1 Propithecus coquereli
GTCATTTTGGGCTTTTAGTTTCCTGATCAGTAAACATATTTTATTGTCATTTCCAGCTCTAACATTATGTAGTTGTATTGGGTAGGATTATGATGTTGGAAAATCCTTTCTTTTATTTAGTACACGGAGAATTTTGCCAGTTTTGCTGTTGTTTGCCTTAGAGAGGATGCCCTGGAAGCAGTTCCTATAATGGTAATTCTTGCGCAAGTGATTTCTTATGAGAATTCTCCCAGGAAAAATGTGTAAGAGAGTGTATTAGTCCATTCTGTGCTGCTATAAAGGAATGCCTGAGACTGGGTAATTTATAAAGAAAAGAGGTTTATTCAGCTCACCGTTCTGCAGACTGTGGAAACAGCATTCCAGCACCTGCTTATGGTGAGGGCTTCAGGGAGCTTCCAATCCAAGCCGAAGGTGAAGGGGGAGCAGGCGAGTCACATGGCAAGAGAAGGAGCAAGAAGAGGGAGAAGGAGGTGCCAGTCTTTTTTAAACAACCAGCTCTCACGTGAACTAAGAAAGCGAGAACTCACTCATGACTGTGGGGAGGGCACCAAGCCATTCATCAGGGATTCACCCAAACACCTCCCACCAGGCCCCACCTACAGCACTGGGGGTCGAATTTCAATGAGACGTAGAGGGGCCAAACATCCAAACCATAGCAGGGCATAAAGACAGCAGGAGAAGGAAAGGGAAGAAACTAAGCAGTGATGTGGATTCGGTGAGGTCCAGCCCTAGTCTGATCCTGTAGGGAGCTCTGGAAAATAAACTGCACCACAAGGTCTGTCCCACTCTTTAAGTTACAAAGGAGAACTTTGTATCCCTGCAAAGATCACCTAGATGCCCAACATCGGGGGCAGGTGGCTCCAATCACCCAAGATGTAAGTAGCAGCACCTGCAGCAGCCAGTAAAAGCAATTCTCAAGTATCTAGAAGAGGCATGAGCAGATTCTAACACATTATGTTTGAGGTACTGCATATTTAAAGCACTTGAACTTATTCAATTGCTTCCATAAATCAGCCTCACCATTACAGGTGGTCATTGTACACAAGTTCCGTCACTTCATGTTTTGTTGGACAAATGCTATAACCTTTTAATATTGTCTGCTTGATCTTTGCTAACTAATGCTTACAAAGTTCACCTTCTCCTATATTTTCAGAAGAGCATAGGGTCCTTACTTCGGCTGATTGTCAGACAATTTAAAGGCATAATCTTAGGATGTACTGTTCTGTTATAAATATGTAGACATTAAAATCAAAGTAGGGTGTGGAAAGCTTTAGGAGCTGCCTATTGGATTCTTTCCTCTTTTCTTCATGAAATGAAATTCTTATATTTTGATTTTTTTTTAAGTGACAGGATCTTGCTCAGTTCACCCAGGCTGGAGTGCTGTGACATGATCACAGCTCACTGTAGCCTCAAACTCCTGGGCTCAAGCAATCCTCTGCCTCAGCCTCCTGAGTAACTAGGACAACACACACATGCTACCATGCCTGGCTGAATTTTTTATTTTTTGTAGAGACAGAATCTTGCTATGTTGCCCAAGGGGTCTCAAATTCCTGGCCTCAAGCGATCCTCCTACCTCGGCCTTTCAAAGTTATAGGTGTGAGCCATTATGTCAGCCTATATTTTGATTTGAAGACATTGTCTTCTTTTTCTTCAGCAAGTGTAAACTTCATGAGAAGCATATGTTATGCTAAGAAAGTACCTTTTGGAAGAAAAATGTGAAATCCAGACAGCAACTTCAAGTTTTTTAAATAAGAAAAGAAGTGGAGAAATAGATGTTCATCTTTGAAACTTAAAAAAAAAATCTTTTTTGAATTCCAAGATTACCATTCATTTTACTGTAGCACATTATCTAGTAAGAGATTACATGGTGTTTCAGTGGCTGCTAACTTCCCATGTTGCCTATATACCCACTCGGGCCTAGTGTAAACCCTGGGAGAGTCTAACTCATTTTCCATTTAGGCTTCTAAAATAGAATATCCCTGGTTTCCATTTTCTTTGAGATAAATCACATTATATTTTGACACTCTTGCGTTATTTCCACCGGAATGCCTCCCTCTCAGCTTTGATTTATTTCCATCATTGTGGCAAGAAATAGTAGGTCATAAAAGTTAATAAGCTTTTACATGTAAAATAAATTACTGAAAGTTTTTCTAATAAGAAGGAAAGATTAGTTTCAGAGTTATATTTTTGATCTAATATGCCCTATTAATGAAATCAACATAACATTTTTAAAGAATTTAAATTCTCTTAAATGCGTATAATGTAGTTTTGATTTTGTTTGAGGGCAGACTTAATTTAATTTATTTAATTA
>NW_012144079.1:712794-715996 GCF_000956105.1 Propithecus coquereli
AAGGCTACTGTGAAGACCTCTAAGCACACAAACTAGAAGATCTAGGGCAAGTGGATAAATTTTTTGGAAACACACAATCTATCAAGCTTGACTCAGGAAGAAATAGAAACCCAGATCAGACAAATAACAAGTAGAAAGATGGAAACAATAATAAAAAATCTTCCAACAACAACAACAACAAAAAAAGCCCAGGACCAGATGGATTCACAGCCTAATTCCATCAGACCTACAAAGAACTGTCACCTATCCTACTGAAACTATTTCATAACATCAAGAAGGAGAGAATCCTCCCTAACACATTCTACGTTACCAATATAACCCTGATACCAAAGCCAGTAAAGGACACACACAAAAAACAAAATTACAGGCCAATATCCCTCATGAACATAGATGCAAAAATCCTCAACAAAATTCTAGCCAACTTAATCCAATATCACAGCAAAGGGTAATTCACCATGATCAAGTAGGTTTCATCTCAGGGATTCAAGGATGGTTCAAAATATGCAAATCAATAAATGTGAATCACCACATAAACAGGTTTAAAAACAAAAACCCTGTGATAATCTCAGTAGATGTAGAAAATCAACACACCTTCATGATGAAAACCCTCAACAAAGTAGGCATAGAAAGAACATACCTCAAAATAGTAAAAACCATGTGACAGACCCACAGCCAGCATCATATTTAATGGAAAAAAGTTGAAAGCATTTCCCCTAAGAACTGGAGCAAGACAAGGATTCCCACAGTCACTATTTTCATTTAACATAGTCCTAGTCAAAGCAATCAGACAAGAGAAAGAAAAAGGACATCCAAGTTGAGAAAGTGGAGGTCAAACTATCCCTGTTTGCCAATATGATCTTATATCTAGAAAACCATAAAAACTCCACCAAAAGACTCCTAGAGTTGATGAATAAATTTGGTAAAGTCTCAGGTTACAAAATTATTGTACACAAATCAGTACACAGTCGAGAGTCAAATCAAGAACTCAATGTCATTTATAATAGCTACAAAAAAAAAAGGAAAGAAAAAAAGTACCTAGGAATATACTTAATCAAGGAGGTGAAAGATCTCTACAAAGAGAATTACAAAACACTGATGAAAGAAATCACAGATGACGCCAACAAAAAGAAAAATACCCCATTTTCGTGGTTTGGAAAAATCAACATTGTGAAAATATCCAAAGTGATTTATAGATTCAATGCAACTTCCACCAAAATACCAACGTCATTTTTCGCAGTTCTAGAAAAAACAATTCTAGAACCAAAAAGTATGGAACCAAAAAGTAGCCCAAGTAGCCAAAGTAATCCCAAGCAAAAGGAACAATTCTGGAGGCATCACATTACCTGACTTCAAATTATACCACAAGGCTATAGTCACCAAAACAGCATGGTTCTCATAAAGGTAGGCACATAAACCAATGGAACAGCATAGAGAACCCAGAAATAAAGCCATATAGCTAAAACCACTGATTTTCAACAATGCAGACAAAAACATACACTAGGGAAATGATGCCCTATTCAATAAATGATGCTGAGAAAATTGGATAGTCAAATGCATAAGAATGAAACTGAATCCCTATCTCTCACCACATATGAAAATTAACTCAAGATGGATTAAAAACTTAAATGTAAGACATGAAACCATAAAAGCTAGAAGAAAACACAGGAAAAAATTCTTTTAGACTTTGGCCTAGGTAAAGAATATATAGATAGCTAAGACTCCAGAAGCAATTACAATGAAAACAAAAATAAATAAATGGGTCTTAATTAAAAAGTTTCTCCACAGCAAGAGAAATAATCAACAAACTAAATAGAAAACCTTCAGAATAGGAAGACATATTCACAAACCATACATATGACAAAGGACTAATATTTGCAATCTATGAGAAACTCAAATCATCAAGAAAAAAAGAAATAACTCCCTCAAAAAGTGGGCAAAATACATAAACATTTTTCAAAAGAAGAGATACAAATGACCAAAAACATATGAAAATATGCTCAACATCATAAGTCATCAGGGAAATGAAAATTAAAACTATAAGGATAGAATCATCAAAGTTAAACTAAACACTTTACCAAATAGGCCTAACTGACATTTACAGAACATTAGATATCTACTAGTGTAAAATTATCCAAAACGTAAAACTCACAGCTCTTAAAAAACAGTAAACCAAGGGAGAAAATAAAGCATCTAGGTAATAATTGACAGTAGCCTAACTGAATGTGTAAAAAAAGAATCCAAATATATGCTATTCCTAAGAAACTATTTAACATGCAATGATTCTCATAGACTCACAGTAAAGGAGTGGAAAATATTCCATGCAAATGGATAACAAAAGCAAGCAGGAGTAACTATTCTCATATCATATAAAATAGACATTAAATCAACAATGGCAAAAAAAATGACAAAATAATCATTACATAATGATAAAGGGATCAATTCAATGACAAGATAAAATAATCCTAAATATATATGTGCCTAACATACGAGCCCCCAGATTCATAAAGTGAATCCTACTAGATCTAAAGAAAGAAATAAACAGCAACATCATAATATCTGGGGACTTCAACACTCCACTGACATAACTAGACAGATCATCAAATCATAAAATCAACAAAGAAACACTAGACTTAAATAAGACTCTAGAACAAATGGAGCTAACAGACATTGACAAAACATTCTATCCCAAAATTTCGGAACATACATTCTTCTCATTAGCACATGGAATATCTTCCAAGATAGATCATATGTTAGACCACAAAATAAGACTCAGCAAATTTACAAAAATTGAAATCATAATATGTATCTTCTCAGACCACAGTGGAATAAAATTAGAAATGAATTCCAAGAGGAACTCTCAAAACTGCATGCATACATGGAAATTAAATAACCTGCTGCTGAATGTCCATGGGTCAGTGACAAAATCAAGATGTAAATAAAAAATTTCTTGAATAAAATGCTAAGAGGAAAATGCATAGCCTTAAATGCCTACCTTGAAAACAAAGAAAGATCACAAATTAACAACCTAATGTAAGACCTCAGGGAACTAGAAAAAGAAGAACAAACCAAACCCAAAGCTAGCAGAAGAAAAGAAATAACAAAAATTAGAGCAGAACTAAACAAAATGGAAACCAAAAAATGAACACAAAGGATTAATTGATAGTCCTTGGTATTAATTAATACTAATAATTTAATATTAATT
>NW_012144079.1:716046-718355 GCF_000956105.1 Propithecus coquereli
AGGAGGCAACAAGATAGCATGGGAAAAAAACCAAAATCATTCAGCAGGTAAATTGCAAAGTATCTCTGGGCAAACATATCCTAAAAAAGCCAAAACAAGCCAGCCAGAGAGAACTGGAATACATCCACAAGAGACAACAACAAACAGGGAACAATGAGTTCCCAAAATGGACAGGGCAAGAAACCAGTCACAGACCCTGTGATATGTAAGCTGACCAAGAATTCAAAATAACAATTTTAAAGAAACTCAATGATCTCTCAGACAATGCAAAAAATTTATTCAGAAATTTATCTGAGAAATATAACAAAGAGGTTAAAATAATAAAAAATATGTTTGCTCAATATATTTGAGATGTATTTGCTGAATTGAAAAACTCAGTGGAGGCTCTTAACAGCAGAATGGATCTAGCCGAGGAAACAGTTGATTAGCTCTGAAAAAGGATATGTGAACTCAGAGGAGAAAAAACAAAAAGACTAAAGAGGAAGAAGATTGCCTGAAAAAGAAGAAAAAGAAAAAAATTACCTGAAAAGATCAAATCTAAAATTATTGGTGCTCAAGAGGGAGATGAGAAAAAACAAAAGGGTAGAAAGATTATTCAAAGAAATAACAACAGAAAACTTTCCAAAACTTGAGAAAGAGGTAAGTATACAGGTACAGAAAGCTCAGAGAACATCAGATTCAACCCAAACAAGACTACCTGAAGGCATATAATAATCAAAGTCTCAAAGATCAAGGACAAAGAAAGGATCCTAAAAGCAGCAAACAGAAAGAAACAAATAGCAGACATCCCAGTAGGAACAATACAAGCTGGGAGGGAGCGGGACAATGTTGTCAAAGAGATGAAGGAAAAACACTGCCATCTAAGAATACTGCATCCAGCAAAGCTATCCCTCAGATCAGAAGGAAAGATAAAGTCTTTCCTAGACAAACAACCTGAGAGAATTCACCGCCACCAGTCCTGTCTTACAAGAAATACTAAAGGGAGTTATTCAGCATGAAAGAAAAAAAAATTCTGAAATAAAAATAAAATAAAATAAATACTGGCAAAGCACAACACACAAAAATCTCCCACTAATATGCAAAAAGAAAGCATTTGAAGGTATAAAACCCACTAGTAAAATTAAGCCCACAAACTCAGAATAATCTAATCCTGTAATTTTGATATGCAATCCATTCATAACTCCAGTATGAAATCTAAAAGATAAATCTACCAAAACCAATAATACCTACAGCAACCTATTAAGAGATAGGCAACATAAAATATATAAATTGAGAGACAATATAAAGTCAAAATGTGGGGGAGATGGAGTTAAAGGTTAGAGCTTTTAAAATATTTTCTTTATCTCTATTCTTTTCTTTGTGATATAAGGTAAGTTTTTGTCTCTTGAAAATAACATATTATATCTATAAGATGTTTTTTGTAAGGCTCATGTAACCAAAATGCAAAAGCCTGTAATAGCTTCATTTTTTTTAAAAAGTAATGAATTAAAACATGTGGCCAGGCCGCGAGGTTCATGCCTGTAATTCTAGCATTTTGGCAGGCCGAGGTAGGAGGAAGGCTTGAAGCCCAGATGTTGAGATCACACCACTCAATAGCAAATCCCTGTAACATAGAAAATGGCCTGAAAAGGGGTAAAAATGCTTCTGCCTCTTCAAAACCCCCTTACCCTTTTTGAGAACTAAAATTTATATCCCTGCCTCAGGCCAGTGGTCAGGATGGGCAGGGGAGTGTCCTCTGTTCTTTGTGCCACAGGAGATGGCTCAGGGGAATTGCCTGGGCAGAGATCACCAGATTGTCGTATCTGAATATGGGATGAATCTGGGTGGAGGTCATGAGTTTGTCTTAGTCAAAGATTGCAGGATTATTCAGAACCTTTAAAAGCTCTGTACTTCTGCTCAGAGGCAGGACATTGGTACTTTGAGACAGGAATCTGCCAACCTCCTTATTTGCTGGCAAATTAATAAACTCTTTTTTCCTTCTCCTCAAACCACTTGTCGTTCTTCTTCTGATTTAAGGAAAAGTGCCAAACTTTCAGTAACAACCCCATCTCTACAAAAAATTTAAAAAGTAGCCAGATGTGGCAACATATGACTATAGCCCAAGCTACTCAGAGGCTGAGGCAGGAGGATCACTTGAGCCCAGGAGTTTGAGGTTGCAGTGGGCTGTGATAATGCCACTGCATTCAAGCCTAGACAACAGAACAAGACCTTGTCTCAAAAAAAGAAAAGAAAACAAAAGAAAAAAGTACTACCAAAGAAAAATCACTTAACCTCAATGAAAGATAATAAGAATGGAAGAAAGCAAGAAA
>NW_012144079.1:718405-718909 GCF_000956105.1 Propithecus coquereli
CAATTGTTAAATGTATTATTATTATCATTGTTATCCATTTTAACTCTTTAGATAACATTATTTAAGCATGATTATTCTTTGCCACAAAGCAAAGAAAAATTAAAACACGGAAAAGGCTAAGGTCCCACTGACTATCCTTAATTTTTTGATATGCTCTTCTCTTTTTTGTTTTATGTATATTTATTCATAAATAGCATTTAATTTTACTTAAAGATTAGATAGTCTGTCTCTTTGCTATTGATATGTTATAACTGATTCTCAATACCAACATAAATTCTTCTATAATGGGATTTTTAAACTCTGAATTGCAATATATCATAAGGATGTTTATAATTTATAAATCATTTTTTAGTTTAGACAGGTAAATCATCCCTGGTGTTTTACTATTCTGATAAACATAATTATTATTGACTGATTCTAGTACATATTGCTCATCTTCTTTACAATTCCTTAGAGTAAGTCAATGTCGAATACAAATATAGAGGCATCCAAATACTTGGCCTT
>NW_012144079.1:718959-720092 GCF_000956105.1 Propithecus coquereli
ACATTTATTCCGTTATTCCTAAAATCCTCCACTCCTAAAATTCATATCCAATTTTTTTAAGAATGGGCCTCTCTCTACTTTAGATGGAGTAGACTGCTATTAAAAAAAAATGCCCTTATAATTATTAGGAGCTTATTTGGCTTCCCGAGGACTGTTATGTCTAGCTTATAACTTTCAGAGGTTTTTAAAAAGGGTTTTATAGCCACATCTTTGATTCTATCTTTATACTAAGGCCATTTTCTTCTTTATGAGTTTTTACCAGCTTGAGAGATTGAAGATGAAAAGTTTTATTTTTCAGCCAAGCAAGTCCTGGCTGATTTTTACTTCTTCTAAAATCCAGTTGCAAAGAGAATAGTTCTTTTTTTTTTTTTTCGCTAACTTACCTCTCTGTTTCAATATCTTATCATATGCAGCCCAAAGAGGCCAATTGACACGTTCAACATCTACCATAGAATTTCCTTAAACAGATGCACAAGTTCATTGGATACACTTTCTATCTTCCAAGTTCCTGAAAATTCAAGTTTTTCCAAATATTCTGCTACGGCATAAACTTATTTGCCATTTTTCCACCCTTCATCAGCAGTTTCTTCACTTTTTTTTTCAGCCTCCATCCACTGTCTGAATCCAAGGCCCATACTACATATTTTAGTATTTTCCTACATATTTTAGGGTTGTTTTTTTTTTTACAGCAATACCCCAGTCCAGGCACTAGTTTTTGTGTCAGTTAACTTTTGTTGTGTTAAGCAAAAATTTGCTTTAAATAATAAATGTTTTTTATGTTTCTGTGCTTTGCCTGGCTTGCTCTTCTCTGAGCCAGATTCGTAAGTGCTGGTAGTTTGCAGATAACCTCACTCGTACATCAGACAGTGAGCTTCCTGCCAGTTGGGGTAATGGGAATGACTTTGCCAGTGTCTCTTCATCCATCAGGTTAACATGGACTCATTCAGTGATTACAAGTTTCCCAAGATCAGAGAGAAAAAATCCTATGTTTTTATAGCCACTACTTACATCACTTTTTATATGTCGCTTTGCTCGAGGCAAGACCCATGACTAAACCCAGATTCAAGAGGTGAAGAAAAAGATTCCACCTTCTGATGGATGGAGCTGCAAAGTCACATTACAAAAGGGAGAAT
>NW_012144079.1:720927-727761 GCF_000956105.1 Propithecus coquereli
TATGAAATTCAAAATTATAAATCTGTTTGGGTATCTTTCATCTGCTCTCTTATGCATTATTTGCTCATATACCTTC
Organism: Propithecus coquereli; assembly: GCF_000956105.1. Taxonomy (NCBI): domain Eukaryota; kingdom Metazoa; phylum Chordata; class Mammalia; order Primates; family Indriidae; genus Propithecus; species Propithecus coquereli. Next base: position 721,004 of record NW_012144079.1, read on the forward strand.
TAAAGAAGAGTGACTAGAAATAATTAGATAGGTCTGGTATTCTCCATATGTTAATTACATTAACACTATTGTGAGAAAGAGCCATTCCGTTTGTCAAACTAACAGTATAGGAAGAGTTGTCAAATCAAGAAGAGAAGCTCAACCTTCTCTAGGTCAATTATGTACAAGTAAGATTAATATGAACATATTTACACATTCATAGGCTTTCAGGATAGGATGTATTTGAAGTATTCTCATGTTCATGTGCAAAGCCTGGAACAATGTTTCTAGAACAAATGGAGTCTTTAAAGTTCAAGACCCAGAATGAAACTGGCACAATGACATATCGGCCATATTCTACTGGCCAAAGCAAGTAACAAATACAGCCCAAATTAAAAACCAGTTGTGATGATTAATTTTGACTGGGTCACAGAGTGCCCAGATATTTGGTCAAACATTATTATCGATGTGTCTATGAGGTGTCTGAATGAGATTAACACTTGAATTGGTAGACTGAGTAAAGCAGATTGCACTTTCTAAAGTGGGTGTCCTTCGTCCAATCAGTTCAAAACCTGACTGGAACAAAAAGGCTGACCCTCCCTTGAATAAGTGAGAATTCCTCTTGCCTGATGGCCCTTGAGCTGGAAAATTAAATTATTTATGTCTTTGGACTCAAACTGAAACATCAGCTCATCCAGAATTTCAAGCCTGTCAACCTTTGCACAGGAACCACACCATTGGCTCCCTGGGTGTCCATCATTCCAACTCCCCTTGCAAATCTTGGGACTTGCCAGACTACAGAATTGCATGAGACATATGTATACATGTATACCTTCTGTGTTAAATGGTTTGCTCTTTTCTTTGAAGAGCCACAGCACCCAGTACTCTCCTGTATGTCACTCAATATATGGCCCTACAAGTTGATGACTCATCTATCATTTCTTCTGAACTTTCAGTACTTTTAAAATATATATGTGTCTCATATATCACTACGTGTCTAGCACCTGACCTCAATGTAGTATTTAATGGTACTTGGTGGATGAATGAACAATTAAATAAAAATGTACCTTATATTTATGAATTTTTTATTCTTGATTTTTATTAACTTTGTAATTCCCTTTTAACTCCTACTTAGTTATCTTATACTCTTCATGACAAATACACTGCACTATGTCTCTAGGAAACCATCCCCACCTTTGAGATATCCAAACAATCCAGAACAATATGAAACCAATGATATACAATTATTATGGTGCAGTATCTGTTTTTCATTTGAGCAAAAGGAAGATAACCTGGTTCTAATTAACATCATCCCGTAGACATTTTGTAAGATAGATATTAAATTATAAAAACTGTTTTTATAGTTAGAAATTCTAAAAATCACATTCTCTAAATAGATATAATTTAAAAACCTATCAAAGAATACAGTAAAAGCCCGGACTTCACCACTATACAGTATATACATGTAATTGAATTCAATTTGTTCTCCCTAAATCTATTGAAATAAAAAAGAAATAATATCATATTCTTTAGTACAGATTTTGTGCTGAACTGATCCTTGCAATGTCTGAAATATTAGCTATTCCAGAGGTATAAAGAAGACTTGAGTACACATCTCATAAAGATTGTGGCTGGGCTAACGTCCCTCCTGCCTTGCTCTCTCCCCTCACACTGTTCGTGACCTCTGCATCTCTAACAAAGAAAAGACAATGAAAGACGATCTCAGCGCTTTGGAAAGGTCTAAAGTTTGCCTTATCAAGGACAATACTGGCAACTTTCCAGAAACCTGGAGGCCATGGCTCATCTGCAAATCATGTACATATATTTGCATGAATTTTATTTTGATTAGTAGCCTCAACCCATGATGGTACTTAGGATGAATGAAGCATTTTACATATATGAATAAATGAAGACAAATTTAGCAGTCTTACTGCTTTGGGCTGTGTTTTCCCTTTTTCTGTAGCTCTGACTCCCCCATCTATCCTCTTCTTATTATTTCTTCTCTTTGAATCTATAGTGGGTGTTTTTTCTTTTCTTTTTTGTAACATATTGATTCTGCATGGGTGGTGGGAAGAAAGATGCCTTGCTTTTGTGTTTTATTGATCCATTTAACCTAGATCTGCTATGACCAAAATCATTGTGACTTAGTGATTTTTGCAAGGTTCTTTACCTTGACTGAAATAAATTGGTATATTTTGGGGCTGAGACAGTGGAGTATACAAAGCTTGATACCTGTGCAATTTTATTTTGAAGAGCTTTTCCCAAAATACTCCATAAACTAAAATACAGCTTTTGGGACAAATACAGTGCAAGTTGTATATAGAAATGCTAAAAGTAGAAGCAAAAAAGAATTATTACTTTATTAATAGCTTTTTATTTTCCCTAAACGTTAAAATTTTCCTGAATGTGGGTGTGTATGTGTGTGTGCAAGCATGTGTTTGTGTGTATTTGACTTGAGGTAGGGGAAATCTGTGGATGACAAAAAAAGGATCATTAGTTGATTGGATAAAGAATAGCTGATGATGGCACAAAAAGACTGTTATTATAAAAATGAGGGGAGGAAAACTATGGCTTGTATATCGAAATTATAGAAAATTCTAGAGAACATGAGAGGTGATGAAGTGGTAGTGACTATTAATAGTTTAAAGATTAACTATTTAGGCCTCTAAACTTTACAAAAAAAATCCATATGCACTATTGCAATTGATGACTGATGAAGATAATTTCTCTGTCTATACTCAGTGTAAATTTTCCCAGGTAATTAAAGGCAATCAATTCTAGATTTGGAGAAACAAGACATTTTCCTTCCTTACGTTGCTACTTCATTTTGTGTTGTCTTCTCTTTCCTGTTCTTTTCTCCCTTATTTCGTTCTTCTACACTCCAACATGCTTAAGTCTTTCCTGGTGTTTCAGTATAGTCAGGTCTTCTATAAGCAATAGTATATTCATGTTTGTATTAGTTATTACTGAGTGGGGCCTAGTTTATGAGAAATAATATTTATTTATTCCTCATGTTTGGAGCAATAAAAAACATGAAATTATTTCAGAATATGATGAATGTCCGCTATTTATAAGTTATAAAGATGATAATACAGTTCTAAATATTTAAGAATAAAAATTTACAAATATTACAGAGAACTAAATTAATGTTACAACGTTATACAATATTACTATAAGTAGTATTATTAGGAATTTAGCTTAAAATAAATTTGGAAGTTAGATCATCTAGAGTTTGATCAGAGAAGTAGACTACAAGGAGTAAAGAGAGATATAGAATAAGGAATTTATTATGAGAATTAGATTTTACACAGTGATGGTGAGGAAGTCTATGGAAAGGCTGTTGCCTCTGCATTGGTTATTGTACCTGAAGTCATGCTGGTTACCACAGCCGGTAGTTGGGAAGGAAAGCTGAACTGAATAGAGTGTAATAGAGTAGAGATAAACGGTAGCTCAATAGAATGAACTGGAATTCATGAGGACAAACTAGAACTTACATCTGATTTTCACAATTTCTAACCTGGCATAAGTTACCTGTAGGAGAATCTAATGCCCTTTGCCACAAAGCTACTAAGACACTTGCTCCAGAACTTGGAAATGTTGAAGTGGAAGATCCAGTAAGATCTGAAGGTTTTGCCAGCCTGCCTGCTGCCACATACCAATAAGACAAGCTAGCAGATCCACAAAACATGAGAAAGCTGAAAAAGTATCTGCTTCCCTGGACTGATTTTCGAAAAGTAGAGCCTGCTGCTATACTTCCACATGTCACACAAATGAGATTGCATGAGATCTTGTGGCCATCACTAACCTGGGACCATATCAGAAGAGCATTCAGAGAAAAGTAGTTCCAGCTTAACCTAAGTTGACACCAAAAAAAGACACCACGGTCAACTTCTTTTTCAATTTCCATATGTATGTACTTCTTTAAACTATACCTATCATTCAAATAAAGACAATACTTCAGTCATGCTTTTGGTGAACATCATGGAACCTACTTTGTCACATTAATCACATCTTAACCTCTCCCAAGAAGAAGAGAGAAATTCCTTTATCCATTTTTGGGAGATGTTCATTCTTCTTCTAGCTGAGTTCCTCTTCCATTTCAATAGCTTGTAGCTTAAAATTGATTTGGGGGAGACAATCCTTCATAAGTCTTCTATGTTCCTACATGTCTTCAAAAATTTTAGCAGCTGATTTGCTTTGATTTATCTTTTCAAAGATGTTTGAAAAATAAAGATGGATGCATTCTAGGGTAGTAACGATAGAGACTTTTATTCCAGAATAAGAAAGAAAATATTTCTATCTAGAAGGGAACATGAACAAGTTTTGCCAGGAGCCCCTTCTATGAGATCTGGGATTCCTCATATTAACATTCTTTTCCTGCAATGGCTACAATGCAATGAGCAGAAAACACTTCACTCACATTACATCATGCTGTACAAATTGGAGCTTGAAGTATATTATAGCAAAATACTATCACTCACGCCATTTCTATTGCTGTGAGTAATAAACTGTCTTTTGTCTCCAATCCAGGCATCTCATATCTTCTACCAGTGTCTATGGAACTGACTAATCTATTAGCTTACAAGTAGTAAGGCAAAATCTCAGACATTGAACATTTTCTGATAAGACTGAAATATCAAATTGAAATTAGATTTCTATATACATCTAACTTATATAATAGTAGAATGAGAAGGAAAAATGGTCATTAATATACACAGAAAAACAACTATATGAAAAGAATGAAGTAATTACAACTATTACAATTCCCTTTTCTACAACCAGTCACATCACTGTTACTGGTACTTATGATTTCCTCTGTCATTGTTGATTCCATATTCCCTTTGCTCTCAAAAAGCTCTATAGTTGGTTGTGGTCTCTTGTCTGTCAGGATGAGCCAAACCTCTATTTCTTAAAAGACTGGATCTTCAGCCCACTTGTCTGATTCAGTTGTAGTATTCTGTTGACTTTAATCACAGAGCATGAAAGTAGTAAAAGGACCCCCGGGGGATCTCCTGCATGTCAGACATAGTCTTTCTTACCTCCATCATGTAATAGGAACTCAAGTTTCCACTGATTGTCATGATCAATCACCCACCAAAAAAGAAAACTCCTTCTTGGTCTATTGATTCAATAGCATGAGGAAGACAGTGGCCAATTTGTCAGTGTTAATGTTTAATTTAACAGAACCATTACTCTTTCCTCTAATAGAAGTTTTCCTTCCTTGGAAACAAAACTAATAGAAGCTACAGTTATGAGAATAGGAAACAAACATTTTCACTAGTGGATCACTAGACGTGATAATGAAAGGAATTTCTCCCATTTCCACCCCTTGATTCTTGGAATCATCAATCCTGCCTTTGAGCGGGAATAAAAAGGCACCATAGAAATAGCATGTATCACAACCTTCAAGACATTACCTCTGCCTCACAAGATGTTGCCACCCAGCTGGTGACATAACTAAATCATCAAAGGTCCATTTCAATATTTTATCAGGTGAGAGTAAAGTTAGTTAACTGTATGAGCATCAGCTCATTGCCACATTTTGTTCTCTGTAAAATGAGTATCTGTTTCATTGTAAACAAAGCATTTCCCCTTCCTTGATGGAAGAGGCCCTATGTAATCAACCTAATAGAAGACAGCTGCCTCATCTTCCAGGATTAGTGCCATATTAGAGATTCCATTTTACTCTCTCATGCTAGGGTATTAGACACTCAGAATGGCTGTTGTCATAGTGACCTTGGTTAATAAACCTCCATGTTGCTCAGCCCATGTGTTATCATCATAACTACTTTGTTTATGACCATTAAAGAACCACATGGGAAAGACATTCATAGAATGAGTCATCTTATCCACTGAATCTCCTCAGTGAGTATTCATATGAGATACAATATTTTCATACCTTGTGCCCATTCCTGAACCTTTTTTTCATACCTCCTTGTAACCAGTTTTCCAATCATGTTTCTTAGAAGTCTCTAATCTTCTTTTCTTCTGGACAAAAATGAACAACAGTTGTACTACTTAAAGTTCTACCTCCAGGGATTTCCTTTCACAATTGTTCTTCAAGACCACACCAGAATGGTGTTATAAAGTTTAGTAAGGTACTTTGGGATAGTAATACCATATCAAGGAGAACCATTGGTTAACAAGACCTGAAATTTTTCTTCCTTGGTCTCTGGTTATAGGGAACTCCCCAGTAGACCGTGGGTATAGATTAAGAGGGGGGAGGCAGGCTTAGTGGACAAGGGCATCTTGGCAACGTAATTTTGTCTTGAGGCATACTGCCCAGTGCTTTTCTCAATCTGCATTATCTTGTGGAAATCCTTTGAAATCATGGACATAGATCTATTTTATTTTTTTAGAGGCTTCTTTATATTTCATGGTGTGGGTGTACCATACTGTATCCATCCATTTTGCTATTCAGGCTATTCACTTTATTTCCAGTTTCGATCTACAAGCATTGTTTGGGTAAATATGTACATATGTGCACAAATGGTGCTTTTGTTTTTAGCAGATGGATTTGAAAGAGAAGGATTTCTGGGTAAAATAATGTACTATTTTTAATTTCAATACTTATTACTAAAAAAAGAAAAAAACCCACCAACTTTTTCAATATAGCTGTGACATTTCACATTTTTATCAGAATTCTTGGTGAATTCTTTTTCTTTTCCCCCTATATCCATTCCAGCAAACAGGCTATAGGTCTTTTTAATTTGGGCCAGTTTAATGTATTTAATATTTGTCTGCTGGTCTGTTAGATCATCATGAATTTTTCATGTAAC
>NW_012144079.1:730624-733153 GCF_000956105.1 Propithecus coquereli
ACATTTCAAAACAATTGGGGAAAAAGAGAAAAACATTGCTCATCCTTTCTTCTTTCTAAATATGTGCTGCCAATTTAATTCCTGTTTTGAGCTCTTTTGTGACTATCATGAGCAGTGGGGAGAATTTCTCTCTAATATAGTGTTCTGTACGCTGTGTCCTGACTATAACATAGAATGTTTCATAATAGTGATCTATTATGACATAAATAATTGCCTGAAATTTCAGTTCACAAAGCTTGAATCTGTGAAAGTACAATTAGATTGGCTAGGGACATAGCAAAATTAAATGAGTGCTGGTTTGAACCTGGCCATCTATTCAAAGTTTAGCCAGCAAATAACCACCATGGAAATGAAATAGAGAGATATAGATAAAATAGAGTAAGACTGTGCTATCAAAGCTCTGGGTCCTCAAATAGGTGGGTATCTACTGTGTAATTTTCCCTGATTCTACAGCTTTCCCTCAAGAACATCTTTTTAGATCAAATGATGACACACGGCTAAGTCTGTCATTTATTTTGGATGTTGGTCGATTTACAAATGAAAATGGTCAACACTTAGGTAATGAGTTTAAACTGAAGTGAAAACATGTGTTTGGGTAATCATATTCTAGGGTTGTTCTCCTATCTAGAACACATGCCAAACACACATTCTCTATTTCAAAAAAGAGAAAAAACAACACTTTGAAGTAATAGCCTTAAATATTATTAGGGTATATATTTCAGTACAGCCAAACTCTGCTTATGCAGTAGATGTAATTATCAGATGCTGCTTTTAGAATGTTGACTACCACCAGCATCCTCTTAGGATCTGTATCCTTTTTAAAGTATGTAAGGGGGCAGAATCAAGGAATGTCAGGTCTGGAAAAATGTTAGTGTTCATTTAAGCCTCATTCTACAGGCGAGCAAATTGTGATCTCAGAAGTTTAGAGTTGTTCTATGTCGCACAAGTCATAAGAAGAAAGGAACAAGATTCCTTACGAATCCAGGATAGTGATTTTTTTTTTTTTTTTTAGTAGAACTTGGGTATACAGAATAAGGAGCTAACGGGTTTGAATTGGGCCCTCTTGGTGGAAGTCGTTGGGAGTTGGATGGTTTACTGATGCCAGATCAGTGACAAAAGTGGGGGTTTATTTTTAAGATCAGCTTGCTTTTCTTATTTTCTTTTAATGACCTTTCTTTTTTGTCCCTAAGTATTGCATCCAATATGACTATAAGTTATCCAGCTGGAAGACTTTCCAGTTTAGTGAATGGGAATAAAGGTAAGTGCACATACCCCCCAAACTAGCTAGGCTGATACACGTTTGGCAGCTAATAGATTTTAAGGAAATAGGGAAGCATAGAAAAATTTCTCCTCCCATCTAATCCATGTAGTTTTTTTTTTTTTTTGCATTGTCAACTTTTTTTTTTTGCTTTGCCAAGCCCTCTTTTCAGAAATACTTTCACAGAGTAAAAGTGACTAACTAGAATGTCATGTTGTCTTCTTCAACTTCTGTTTTCCTTGCTCTATCATTTGGTCTAAATATCTAGTCTAAAAACCATTGAAAATGCTTTCAGTCTTTTGTCTTATAAACTGTACTATACTGAGGAACTACCTTGTGCACATTTTTGTTTATCTCTAAGCTACTTTTTAAAAATGTAATTGGTCGACTAAAAGTTAAGATCATTTTAAATTTCAACTATGGTGAAAACTTCTATATAGATTTAACCCATTTATATTTCTACCAATAATACATAAGAATTAGTATCCGATACCCCACCCCACATTCATACGCCCATATTAATACAGTATATTTTCTCTTATCATGAATTTTTTACCTATTTCTCTATATTTCATGTACTGGATATCTTTTTACATTAATTTTCTCAGAAAGGTATATACACACATCCTTGTATGAGCACAGAATACTCTGGAGTGATATACACAAAACCCAGAAAGCATGGTTGCCTTTGAGAAGATGTATGGTGGATTTAGAGATGGGGTAGGAGGAAAACTTTCTTTTCACAATATGTCATTTGATAATTTTTGATTTCTTTTGGTTTTTATCATATGTATGTGTTACAGATTTAAATATAAAACAATTATATCTACAAACTGAAAAAAATAGCATATTAAATGGAAATGAAGAACAAGGGAGGATGAAATCAAAGAGCTGTCAGGGACTTGTTTCCCAAGCAGCTAGTGGAGGCTGAAACAGATTGCTGATTGTAACTGTCAGTGAACAGCCAGAGGGCTATGTGATCAGGACTTAGTGTGTTGGCGTCCACACCCTTGGGAAAACTGGTAATTTCATTCTCGCTTGGTCAACTTGCCCTCTCCCTTGCAGAAACCCTGAGGCACACAAGTTGCGCAAAGAGTTTTCCAAAGGCCCAGCTAGGAGTAAATTTTCCTTAGAGAGGCAAAACATAAAACAACAACGAAACAGAACCTAACTCATATGCAATAACATTTGGTTGCTATGTGTGCCTAGAAATCATGTAGCACTCTAGATTATATTTTCCCATAAAATGAACATGACAACTGGAGTATAAG